>NC_069502.1:416574181-416794181 GCF_027579735.1 Bombina bombina
GTATCATTCTTGCGATTGTATGTGTATACACAATCGTTAGTATAGTCTTCGTGGTCTCTCTGCAATTTTTTATTCTTGTTAGAGACTAAATTTTCCTGATATCTATCAGTCCTTTCACTGATGTCCTTGTTAATTTTGTTGTATTCTGGATTTTGTTGGTAAACTTTTAAATCTGTTTGAATTTTTTCTATATTTACACTACACTGGTTATAAAGTTGTCTCCTTTATAACCAGAAATCATATACAGAAGAGCACCTACACTCAGAAACCAGCTAGCTCCCAGCAAAAAAGTGAAACATAAACCTTCCAACAGAACACTACATGACCCCAAACAAAACAAGGGATTGTTTGGTCTCCGGGGTATTTACAAATGTGGAAAAACAGGATGTGGCTCTTGTAAAATTATAAAATCGGGAATTAAAAATTTCAAATCTACCACCACTGGCGAGTGCTTCCAAATTCCTATTTTTTTCAATTGTAACTCATCTTTCACCGTTTATCTCATGGAGTGTATATGCGGCCTCCAATATGTAGGCCGCACCTCCAGAAAACTGAGAAACAGATGGGGTGAACATCACCGCAACTGCAAGAACTGTAGAAAAAACAAAATTAAGCATAGCATACCGAATCATTGTTTAATTAAACATAATGGAAATCCATACACTTTTACATACATTCCCATTGATTTTATTCCAAAGAGTCCTGATTATAATAGACTCACTAGACTCAGACAGCGTGAAACTTACTGGATCTATCGACTAAAGACCCTTCATCCTCAAGGGTTGAATGCCAACCTGGATCTAGCAGCCTTTAATTGACAGACATTCACAGTCGTTATTATTTTCTCTGACACAAAATACAATTATATTCCACAACATCCACAAGTCAGACACACTATTGGCAAATAGATTAAAACAACACTCCCAAATGTCATTTTGGTCCTTTCATTACATTCTATAATATCCACTAGCCAGAGGTACTATTGGCAAACAGGTTAAAACTACACTCACAAATTAAATTTCCATTGTTCGTATTTGATTTGAAGGAAGTGAGAGCAAGCACTCATTTTCAATTTTTCAACATTTCACATTTCAAGTGTACACACACACGCGCACACACTTGTGTTGTTTGTGGGTGTGTGTGTGTACACGAACATATGCATATACATTTTTATATATGTATACATACATACATACATACAATAGTATACATACATACATACAATAGTACATACATACATATACATATATATTTGTATATATGTATACATACATACAATAGTACATACATACACATACATATATATATACAGCACACATACACACTCACACACACATATATACCCTGTACACACACAAACATATACAATATGTGTATATACACAAGCACACATGCATATACATTTTTATATATGTATACATACATACACACACACATTTACATACACATATACAGCACACATATACACACACTCACACACACACACCTTGTACACACACAAACATACACAATATGTGTATACATACAAGTAAACTCAATTTTTTTGGTTCATTTGAACAATTTATTTTTTGACATACACACTTTTTTCTTCTTCTTTGGCAAATATACAAAGAATAGTGTTTACCACACAAATCAACATGTGTTTACATAATAACTATTAAAGTAAACAAAGTGACAATCCATACAAGTATCCGTCTTTTACAAGAATCTAACATTTTTCATATGTTCAAATACAAACAGGTTCAAAACTTAGCTTTCCATCTAGACTTTGATCACAAATTACTACACCTCTCACATACATACTTTTTATCTTTTACAAGGACTTAACATTTTCCATAGGCTCAAATACAAATAACAGGTTTAAAACTCTGTTTTTCATTCAGAATTGTTTCATGAATCACTTTACTTTCAATACATACATTTTTTATCTGCCATCATTTTTAACCAAATATATTATTTTTCAAATACAAAAGAATAACATCTGTGATAATAAACAATTTAGTGAGGTTATATATGTAACAAATGGCAGTAAATACAAAGTGACAAGATTGTTTTATTTCATTCATTTTCATTTTGCAACTAACAGGTTAAAGTTTAGATTCTCACATACATACAACCTTGCAAATTAGTCCTAATTTTAAATTGCAACAGCTGGGGTCCTATGTTGGTTCCACAGCTGAATGCACACCAATGTTTTTCTATTGGATTACAAATGTGATGACAACTTCCTCTGTTCATACAAATGTGTATAAATTGCCAACAATTGTTAAGGATAACATTCACTTTTTTATCTGATGAAACAACCCTTGTAGGTTGAGAAACGCGTCATAAAATATTAAAAGTCTTTTTTATTTGAAGTTGTCTGTGTTGTGGTTCATATATATCCACTGAACAACACACATAAGATCACTCCTTTGCAGCACCTGAAGTCCAGACATCAGGAGACAAACACCAAGTTGCAACCAGAGCAAGTGCCTTTGGAGCCTGACTCCTACAGTGTACTAGCCACTGTTAAGTGCTAGCCTGCTCTCTTGCACTGGTCACAGTACAGTGCCACACCATCTGGTAAGCATAAATATCTACCTTTATCTATACCTGCATTCCAGACGATATCACGCTATTGTGGCGCCCTCTTTCTATTCTTCTTTTTTTTAAATCTACACTACTTTTACACCAGATATGAGTTGCACTGGGGTGACACTGTGCCCTGGCAGGCAGGCCCTGAAACGCACACGTGTAAAGGAAACTGACTGCTATTATTTAACACAGTCAAAAAAGTGTTGTTTTTTTTAAATCTACACTACTGTTACACCAGATATGAGTTGCACTGGGGTAACACTGTGCCCTGGCAGGCAGGCCCTGAAAAGAACAAGTGTGAAGGAAACTGACTGCTTTTATTTAACACACTCAAAAAAGTGTTGTTGTTTTTTTAAATCTACACTACTGTTACACCAGATATGAGTTGCACTGGGGTGACACTGTGCCCTGGCAGGCAGGCCCTGAAACGCACACGTGTGAAGGAAACTAACTGCTATTATTTAACACAGTCAAAAAAGTATTTTTTTTTTTAAATCTACACTACTGTTACACCAGATATGAGTTGCACTGGGGTGATACTGTGCCCTGGCAGGCAGGCCCTGAAACGCACACGTGTGAAGGAAACTGACTGCTATTATTTAACACAGTCAAAAAAGTGTTGTTTTTTTTAAATCTACACTACTGTTACACCAGATATGAGTTGCACTGGGGTTACACTGTGCCCTGGCAGGCAGGCCCTGAAACGCACACGTGTGAAGGAAAGTGACTGCTATTATTTAACACATTCAAACAAGTGTTGTTTTTTTTAAATCTACACTACTGTTATACCAGATATGAGTTGCACTGGGGTGACACTGTGCCCCGGCAGGCAGGCCCTGAAACGCACACGTGTGAAGGAAAGTGACTGCTATTATTTAACACAGTCAAACAAGTGTTGTTTTTTTTAAATCTACACTACTGTTATACCAGATATGAGTTGCACTGGGGTGACACTGTGCCCTGGCAGGCAGACCCTGAAACGCACACGTGTGAAGGAAACTGACTGCTATTATTTAACACAGTCAAAAAAGTGTTCGTTTTTTTTAAATCTACACTACTGTTACACCAGATATGAGTTGCACTGGGGTGACACTGTGCCCTGGCAGGCAGGCACTGAAACGCACACGTGTGAAGGAAACTGACTGCTATTATTTAACACAGTCAAAAAAGTGTTGTTTTTTTAAATCTACACTACTGTTACACCAGATATGAGTTGCACTGGGGTGATACTGTGCCCTGGCAGGCAGGCCCTGAAACGCACACGTGTGAAGGAAAGTGACTGCTATTATTTAACACAGTCAAAAAAGTGTTTTGTTTTTTTTAAATCTACACTACTGTTATACCAGATATGAGTTGCACTGGGGTGACACTGTGCCCTGGCAGGCAGGCCCTTAAACGCACACGTGTGAAGGAAACTGACTGCTATTATTTAACACAGTCAAAAAAGTGTTGTTTTTTTTTAAATCTACACTACTGTTACACCAGATATGAGTTGCACTGGGGTGACCCTGTGCCCTGGCAGGCAGGCCCTGAAACGCACATATGTAAAGGAAACTGACTTATATTATTTAACACAGTCAAAAAAGTGTTGTTTTTTTTTAAATCTACATGACCTTTAAAGTCGTCAATCCCCGGCCTTAACCTTATAACCATTATAAGTTAAAATAATAACATAAATAAAAGAGTTACACACAGCTTTGGTATAAAATTTGGCCGCAGCCATTTTATTAACATCACAATTTAAATATTGAGTAATAAATATTTTCAAACATTTTCAAACATTTTTTCACAGAACATACCTGATGTTCATAAATAACATTACTGACAAATAAAACATAAACCACAGCGGTGCTAGTTCCCAAACCCACAAAAAAAAGATGGCCGTTATTCAACAACTGGACTCAGCTATATCCCTGTTGAGTCCGTCCAAGTACACCTAAACTTTAATAGGGAACCCCTTGCCCCTATAAAACCAGTTGTCCACTCACCCCATGGAGAGGCAACTACTTAAAATCCTCCAAATCACTTGGCCATATTGCGTACCATATTTGTCTGGGAACTAGCACCCCCGCCTTGCTGCGACGAACACGAACAAGGAAAGAAAACAAAGATTAGGGAGGGAGGGAGGGAGCACTTTCTAGAAAGGTTTGATAATTATTCTGATGACAGATTATCCCGCTCTTTCTTTAAATGCGTAACAGCGCGTGC
The DNA here is from genome assembly GCF_027579735.1 of Bombina bombina. Taxonomy (NCBI): domain Eukaryota; kingdom Metazoa; phylum Chordata; class Amphibia; order Anura; family Bombinatoridae; genus Bombina; species Bombina bombina. Next base: position 416,578,967 of record NC_069502.1, read on the forward strand.
TAAGCCCGCCCCCCTACAGTAACTAACCAATCACACCCAAGGCCTAATTCGTCCAACGGTCAAGTCCCCTTCCCGTTACTTCGCACTCCCAGGGGTTCCCTGACCTTTAAAGTCGTCAATCCCCGGCCTTAACCTTATAACCATTATAAGTTAAAATAATAACATAAATAAAAGAGTTACACACAGCTTTGGTATAAAATTTGGCCGCAGCCATTTTATTAACATCACAATTTAAATATTGAGTAATAAATATTTTCAAACATTTTCAAACATTTTTTCACAGAACATACCTGATGTTCATAAATAACATTACTGACAAATAAAACATAAACCACAGCGGTACTAGTTCCCAAACCCACAAAAACAAGATGGCCGTTATTCAACAACTGGACTCAGCTATATCCCTGTTGAGTCCGTCCAAGTACACCTAAACTTTAATAGGGAACCCCTTGCCCCTATAAAACCAGTTGTCCACTCACCCCATGGAGAGGCAACTACTTAAAATCCTCCAAATCACTTGGCCATATTGCGTACCATATTTGTCTGGGAACTAGCACCCCCGCCACCGACTGGACTGACCGAACAGCCCAGTCCCGCCAAACCCAATATTTTTCCCAAAGCTTCTTTTATATCGAAAAGAAATAGCTGCAGCCCAAGTTGGTTAAAATGAACACCATCTTTTAAATAAAATTCCTCAGCCCCATCTACTTCGAAATCTGGGTGGAAAACTACACCTCCCCCCAACCTCTTAACAAAAGAGCTAATTATTTTGTTAATTTTCTTACGACTCTTTTCTAGCCTATCATAATCCCTCGCTGATCTCCAAACCAGCCTAGGAGTAATCTGTGACCAAATTATTTTGATTTCAGGATAAAGTTCCTTTATGTTGCCCAGATCTCTTTTGATTCTTCTAACTAGTTCCTTTTGAGGAATCATACCTAAATCATTTCACCCCAAATGCACTATCAAAACCTGAGGACGAGGAAACATTCTGCCAAAATCTAGAAACAACGGAAACAAGAGTTCCCAGCACATCCCCCTAATCCCAAACCATTTGACCTCCCATTTATCCACAGGACACCCAAGCTGAAGGCCGCCCATTTTCTTACTGGCCTCAGCATTGGCCCAGTATATAAACGAATGCCCCATCACCCATACGATCTTTACACCTAAAATAAGAGAAAAAGGAGTATTCAGGATGATTACAACTCAAACATTCCAAAACATACACTCTATTCAAGGGTTGTTTTTTTTTTTTTTTTTTTTTTTTATATCCTTAAATCAGGTCTAACATAAGATTTATAACGACTTGAACCCCATCTACCAATCTTTTTAACTATATCCTCTCTGAGACCTAACATAGCGGCTTCAGTAGCAGCTCCAATCCGGAAAGAATGAGATCCAAACTCTAAAGGATTAAGACCCAATAAAACAATTGAACCTCTTAAAATGGCTCTAAATTGATATTGTGATAAAAAAGAACCGTCTGAATGAACCAACAAAGGGCCATCCTGCAAAGGCCGTATGGACCCATAAAGCATCATTACCTGACATGGACATATTTCACCACCACTAGGGAATAGCACTATGTTCTTGCCTTTCCCATATATGTCAGTTTTACTACTTCTCAGTAATATTTCTAATCTGTTATCATTCCATATTACATCTTCTTTTTGTAAACCACCTGAAACTTTTTTGCTAGGGCTTACCAATTCCGAAACTCTAAATGCCCCAAAAAAGGCCAATACAAAGGCCGTTCTAAATAATATTAATTCAAATCTTGATGCACAAATCTCTGCTAATACCACCCAAATTTTTTGAAGTAAAGAAAATGTAATAGGTCTTCTCTTATCTCTAACCTTTGTCTTTTTCTTCAAGCCTTTAAGAACTTGACGGACCCAAAAAACCTTTGTAACATCAGACAAACCTAATAAGCGAAATCTAAAAGCAAGGGCCGCCAATCTTCTTTCCATATTAGATGGTGACAAACCCACATTTCCCCAATGCCACATCCATTCCAATAAGCAACCCGTGACATCATCATACCCTTCTTTAATTTCAGATTGACATAACCACATTTCCCATTCCTTCCAAACTGATACATAGGACGTCCAAGTACCTGGAGCTAAAGATTTTTTAATTAGTTCAGCCAATCCTCCGTCCCAAGCTTCCAAAGTTGGACGGGAAACGTCGCTCCAACTACGTCCGCCTGAGGAGCCAACTCTCGAAAGCGAGACCACTGTGAACGAGATAAAGAATCTGCTATCAAATTAAGCTTACCAGGGATATGTTTTGCCCTGACAAAAACATTCATACTTAAACATTTCAGGACTAGCACTCTTAATAAACGCAAAACTGGTAATGATGATGCAGATAAAGAATTAATAGCAGAAACAACACCCATATTATCTGTATGAAACAATATGGATTTATTCATCAAATCCACTTCCCACACAAACAGAGCCACCAGAATAGGAAATAGCTCAAGGAAAACTAGGTTCTTGGTTAAACCTAAATTGACCCACTCTTGAGGCCACACTTCAGCACACCAATGCCCTTGAAAATAAGCCCCGAAACCAACACCCCCAGCTGCATCAGTTATCAAATCCAAATCAACATTAGAGACCCTAGCTTCCATGAATATTGCAACACCATTAAAATTTTTAAGGAATTCCAACCAAACTTTCAAATCATCCTTGTGACCTTTTTTTAATCCTTACAAAATGATGAGGCTTACTAACACCAGACGTAGCCAATGACATTCTTCTAGAAAAAACTCTACCAATAGGAATGATTCTGCAAGCAAAATTCAACTTTCCAAGCAAAGATTGCATTTTTCTCAAAGTCACCTTACGGACCGCCAAAAATTGCTGAATCATTTCTGACAAATCCACAATCTTTTCCAGAGGTAGCCTACATTCCATACTTTCAGAATCTATTGTAATACCCAGAAATTTAAGGGCCGTAACTGGACCCTCAGATTTTTCCATTGCAATAGGAACCCCAAAATCAGATGCTATTGAATAAAAACAATCCCTTAATTTCAAACAAACGTCCGAATCATGGGGACCAACAAAAAGAAAATCATCCAGATAATGAACTACTGACGAAAATCCAGACCTGAATTTAACAACCCATTCCAAAAAGGAACTAAAGCATTCAAACAGAGAACAAGAAATAGAACAACCCATCGGGAGACATAAGTCAATGTAGAGAAAACCCTCAAAACAACAACCCAACAAATAATGTGAAGAAGGATGAACTGGAAGTAACCGAAAAGCCGCCTCAATATCTACTTTAGCCATTAAAGCGAATTGCCCAGCCTCTCTAACCAACTTAACCGCCATGTCGAATGATGTATAAGACACCGACGATAATTCATCCGGAATATCATCATTAACAGATCCACCTTTTGGAAATGATAAGTGGTGAATTAAACTAAATTTACCAGGCTCTTTCTTAGGAACCACTCCTAAAGGAGAAATACGCAAATGGGGGATAGGAGAGATTTTAAAAGGACCTGCCATTCGACCCAAAGAAACCTCCTTCTCAAGCTTACTCCTAACAACCTCAGGCCATTCCCTAGCAGACTTAAGGTTCCCCCTGTAATGAACAACGCCTCCTGAAGATGGAATTCTGAAACCAAACTCAAAACCATGTAGCAACAACAAGGCCTTATCACCACAACCTTTCTGTTTAGCGTAAAGTACGAGCCACAGCTCCATCCCACTTAGCCTCACCGGAGTTAATCCCTTTTTCAGGAAGCTCCTGGGTTCCTCCCAATTTGTTCTTTTTGAAACACTTACTGGAAGGGTGGGATCCACCACACCCAGAGCATTCGTGTCTGAATTTACATGATGCTCCCCATTTACAGAACTTTTCATTGAAAGCAAAACAGAAACCTTTTTTGGCTGTTGCCGACGAACCGTTTTGAAGAGATCCGCCGGCACTCCCTCGAAAGGGCTGCGAAGACCTTAACGTGGTCATCACTTTTAGCCATAGACCCATATCACGATCATCCCATTTCATCTCAGGCTTAACTGACAAACGTTGTCTAAATTGTTCATCATAATACCACCAAGCCATACCACCATATGTTCTCTGAGCAGCTGCAATTTCATCTAAATAACAAAAGAGGGCCGCTCCTTGATCAGGGAACTTAACAGAAAATACACTAGCATAAATAACAAAAGCTTGGAACCAGTTAGTAAATGTTTTTGGTAATTTTCTGTAACGTCTTTTCCTTTCCTCCTCTTCCTTCTTGGCCGAATCCTTTTTTGAGTCTTCAGGTATCTCAAAAGACTGATCAAGAGGAAGGAGGGAAAATAATTAAATAAAATCTCTCTTGTATATCTTTTCTCTTAACTCTACCGTCAAATGCATGCCCAAAGGCCCAATAGAACACAAACAAGACCTGGCCAAAGCCGTGTCAGCAATCTTCAGCTCAGGACCCCCAGCCGTTTTATTATCAACATTAGCCCCCTTTTGCTGAGATAAACCGACCATTTGAGATTGAGGTACTGACCCTACATCCTTTATTCCCTCACCACCAATCCCTAATACCCTATTTTGGTTAGCCAATTCTGTGGGAACCCATGAATTGGCAACTCCCCCCGTGACTTTTGCCCCTTCTAATTTGGCTAACAAGTCCCTTAAACCCGCTACAACAGTTATAGATAAAGGATCAGCATGCACACCAACTGTATCAACCCCCACATTCAGATTCACCACACCAGATCCCTCATTACCTGTACTCGGGTCCTGAGTCACTGCAGACTGAACCCTTTGAGATGCAGCCGTAACCTTCTCTGTATTCTGGAAACCAGTAGCCCTGGGATCCGTGTTAGTCATTAATTGCTGCCCTTTTTCCGTCTGTAAAAAAGAAACATGTGACAAACCCCCAGAAGGTGCCCAAATTCCAATGCCCCTACTAGCTGTAGACATACCCAACCTACTATCCACTGAAACACCCTTACCCTTCTTAGCTGATGGGACCTCAAACCCTTCTCCCTTTAAATCCCCATACCTCTTGCGTTGTCTACCTCTACCTTGTATTCTCCCAATCCCAGACCTGTTTGGACAGTGAACAGAGTTAACCGAGCTATGAAATGTATTATTAATACTCTGACCCATCATGCCCTGAAGACCAAAATTAAAATTGTTGGCCGTACTCACCCCTTGTTTCTTCTCCCTTTTCATTAAAACGTTCCACCCCTGGAACGCCGTCCTCAATATCCAGCCTGATATTTTCCGTCCAAGATTCCTGAAGACCATAACCCTCCCCACTTAGGCCGTCATTTCCCACCATTAAAAGACCCTGGGAATTCTCAGGCCATGACCCAGTTTCATTCCCTTCTAAAAGAAAAACATCATTAGTGACAGGTACATTTTTAATTACTTCAACATTCCTATCCCTCAAATTTCTTAACTCGCCCTTTAAAGCTGGATCACCCGTGACCCTGACTGACGGATTAAACTGGCTAATATTGTTAACTACATTGGGAGAAGGTGGAATAAAATCCTCCTCAAAAGAATCTAAATATAAATCTAATTCTACTACACCGTTATCAACCTCGGTATCATGCTGACTATCGCTGACTTCAGGCCTTTCCACCCTCTCGTCTAACACCCGATAAGCCTGATCTTCCATATTATTGCAAGGTCTTAAAATCTGAGTCGACTTAGAAACATTATGTAACTGTTCTGAAACTGCCTGAGGTATTTCAATCGGCCCTGATACAATCAAACCCTCACCTTTCTTTTTCATTAAGGCGCTACCTAAACTACATATACTCGCTTGTTCATTACCCCCACACGGAAAAATAGGCCTCTGCGGGCCGTCACTTTTACTAGCTTGCTTTTTTCCTCTAATTACTACTTTCTGGCCTAAATTGGCCGTCTTACCCTTAGGCAAAGAATCACCCTTCATTACAGGCTCAGTGAATTGTTCCGTAATGGAACAAGTGCTCCCGGACTGCCTCACATTATCAGCAAACTCCGCTCCGGTCTGCCAACTTCCGGAGCTAGAACTTGACTTCTTCCTCACAGACGCCTTTAACCCCGGACTGGGGCTGGATTTTTTCCGACCGCTATTACCCCCTTCAGAATCCGGATCAGAACGAACTGGAGGCCTCGAACGCCTCGATGTTTTCGGAGCCACCTCCACGATATCCACTCTGGGTTCGACAACCGGGCTAAGCAATGGACGTAATTTTTCTTCGAGCCAGGTAGGGCCCATTTTTGCAGCTTCCAACTTAAGTTGGTCAAACATTGCATCAAAATGAGACATCGCAGAATTACTAACTGACAAGCACAGCACTTTCTAGAAAGGTTTGATAATTATTCTGATGACAGATTCTCCCGCTCTTTCTTTAAATGCGTAACAGCGCGTGCTAAGCCCGCCCCCCTACAGTAACTAACCAATCACACCCAAGGCCTAATTCAACCAACAGTCAAGTCCCCTTCCCGTTACTTCGCACTCCCAGGGGTTCCCCTACTGTTACACCAGATATGAGTTGCACTGGGGTGACACTGTGCCCTGGCAGGCAGGCCCTGAAACGCACAAGTGTGAAGGAAAATGACTGCTATTATTTAACACAGTCAAAAAAGTGTTGTTTTTTTAAATCTACACTACTGTTACACCAGATATGAGTTGCACTGGGGTGACACTGTGCCCTGGCAGGCAGGCCCTGAAACGCACACGTGTGAAGGAAAGTGACTGCTATTATTTAACACAGTCAAAAAAGTGTTGTTTTTTTTAAATCTACACTACTGTTATACCAGATATGAGTTGCACTGGGGTGACACTGTGCCCTGGCAGGCAGGCCCTTAAACGCACACGTGTGAAGGAAACTGACTGCTATTATTTAACACAGTCAAAAAAGTGTTTTTTTTTTTTTAAATCTACACTACTGTTACACCAGATATGAGTTGCACTGGGGTGACACTGTGCCCTGGCAGGCAGGTCCTGAAACGCACACGTGTAAAGGAAACTGACTGCTATTATTTAACACAGTCAAAAAAGTGTTGTTTTTTTTAAATCTACACTACTGTTACACCAGATATGAGTTGCACTGGGGTGACACTGTGCCCTGGCAGGCAGGCAGGCCCTTAAACGCACACGTGTGAAGGAAACTGACTGCTATTATTTAATACAGCCAAAAAGTGTTGTTTTTTTTAAATCTACACTACTTTTACACCAGATATGAGTTGCACTGGGGTGACACTGTGCCCTGGCAGGCAGGCCCTGAAACGCACACGTGTAAAGGAAACTGACTGCTATTATTTAACACAGTCAAAAAAGTGTTGTTTTTTTTTAAATCTACACTACTGTTACACCAGATATGAGTTGCACTGGGGTGACACTGTGCCCTGGCAGGCAGGCCCTGAAACGCACACGTGTGAAGGAAACTAACTGCTATTATTTAACACAGTCAAAAAAGTTTTTTTTTTTTTTTAAATCTACACTACTGTTACACCAGATATGAGTTGCACTGGGGTGATACTGTGCCCTGGCAGGCAGGCCCTGAAACGCACACGTGTGAAGGAAACTGACTGCTATTATTTAACACAGTCAAAAAAGTGTTGTTTTTTTTAAATCTACACTACTGTTACACCAGATATGAGTTGCACTGGGGTGACACTGTGCCCTGGCAGGCAGGTCCTGAAACGCACACGTGTGAAGGAAAGTGACTGCTATTATTTAACACAGTCAAACAAGTGTTGTTTTTTTTAAATCTACACTACTGTTACAACAGATATGAGTTGCACTGGGGTGACACTGTGCCCTGGCAGGCAGGTCCTGAAACGCACACGTGTAAAGGAAACTGACTGCTATTATTTAACACAGTCAAAAAAGTGTTGTTTTTTTTAAATCTACACTACTGTTACACCAGATATGAGTTGCACTGGGGTGACACTGTGCCCTGGCAGGCAGGCAGGCCCTTAAACGCACACGTGTGAAGGAAACTGACTGCTATTATTTAACACAGTCAAAAAAGTGTTGTTTTTTTTAAATCTACACTACTTTTACACCAGATATGAGTTGCACTGGGGTGACACTGTGCCCTGGCAGGCAGGCCCTGAAACGCACACGTGTAAAGGAAACTGACTGCTATTATTTAACACAGTCAAAAAAGTGTTGTTTTTTTTTAAATCTACACTACTGTTACACCAGATATGAGTTGCACTGGGGTAACACTGTGCCCTGGCAGGCAGGCAGGCCCTGAAAAGCACAAGTGTGAAGGAAACTGACTGTTTTATTTAACACACTCAAAAAAGTGTTGTTGTTTTTTTTAAATCTACACTACTGTTACACCAGATATGAGTTGCACTGGGGTGACACTGTGCCCTGGCAGGCAGGCCCTGAAACGCACACGTGTGAAGGAAACTAACTGCTATTATTTAACACAGTCAAAAAAGTTTTTTTTTTTTTTTTAAATCTACACTACTGTTACACCAGATATGAGTTGCACTGGGGTGATACTGTGCCCTGGCAGGCAGGCCCTGAAACGCACACGTGTGAAGGAAACTGACTGCTATTATTTAACACAGTCAAAAAAGTGTTGTTTTTTTTAAATCTACACTACTGTTACACCAGATATGAGTTGCACTGGGGTGACACTGTGCCCTGGCAGGCAGGTCCTGAAACGCACACGTGTGAAGGAAAGTGACTGCTATTATTTAACACAGTCAAACAAGTGTTGTTTTTTTTAAATCTACACTACTGTTACAACAGATATGAGTTGCACTGGGGTGACACTGTGCCCTGGCAGGCAGGCCCTGAAACGCACACGTGTGAAGGAAAGTGACTGCTATTATTTAACACAGTCAAACAAGTGGTTTTTTTTTTAAATCTACACTACTGTTATACCAGATATGAGTTGCACTGGGGTGACACTGTGCCCTGGCAGGCAGGCCCTGAAACGCACACGAGTGAAGGAAAGTGACTGCTATTATTTAACACAGTCAAACAAGTGTTGTTTTTTTTAAATCTACACTACTGTTATACCAGATATGAGTTGCACTGGGGTGACACTGTGCCCTGGCAGGCAGGCCCTGAAACGCACATGTGTGAAGGAAAGTGACTGCTATTATTTAACACAGTCAAACAAGTGTTGTTTTTTTTAAATCTACACTACTGTTATACCAGATATGAGTTGCACTGGGGTGACACTGTGCCCTGGCAGGCAGGCCCTGAAACGCACACGTGTGAAGGAAACTGACTGCTATTATTTAACACAGTCAAAAAAGTGTTTTTTTTTTTTTAAATCTACACTACTGTTACACCAGATATGAGTTGCACTGGGGTGACACTGTGCCCTGGCAGGCAGGCACTGAAACGCACACGTGTGAAGGAAAGTGACTGCTATTATTTAACACAGTCAAAAAAGTGTTGTTTTTTTTTAAATCTACACTACTGTTACACCAGATATGAGTTGCACTGGGGTGACACTGTGCCCTGGCAGGCAGGCCCTGAAACGCACATATGTAAAGGAAACTGACTTCTATTATTTAACACAGTCAAAAAAGTGTTGTTTTTTTTTAAATCTACACTACTGTTACACCAGATATGAGTTGCACTGGGGTGACACTGTGCCCTGGCAGGCAGGCCCTGAAACGCACAAGTGTGAAGGAAAATGACTGCTATTATTTAACACAGTCAAAAAAGTGTTGTTTTTTTAAATCTACACTACTGTTACACCAGATATGAGTTGCACTGGGGTGACACTGTGCCCTGGCAGGCAGGCCCTGAAACGCACTTGTGTGAAGGAAAGTGACTGCTATTATTTAACACAGTCAAAAAAGTGTTGTTTTTTTTAAATCTACACTACTGTTATACCAGATATGAGTTGCACTGGGGTGACACTGTGCCCTGGCAGGCAGGCCCTTAAACGCACACGTGTGAAGGAAACTGACTGCTATTATTTAACACAGTCAAAAAAGTGTTTTTTTTTTTAAATCTACACTACTGTTACACCAGATATGAGTTGCACTGGGGTGACACTGTGCCCTGGCAGGCAGGTCCTGAAACGCACACGTGTAAAGGAAACCGACTGCTATTATTTAACACAGTCAAAAAAGTGTTGTTTTTTTTAAATCTACACTACTGTTACACCAGATATGAGTTGCACTGGGGTGACACTGTGCCCTGGCAGGCAGGCAGGCCCTTAAACGCACACGTGTGAAGGAAACTGACTGCTATTATTTAATACAGTCAAAAAAGTGTTGTTTTTTTTAAATCTACACTACTTTTACACCAGATATGAGTTGCACTGGGGTGACACTGTGCCCTGGCAGGCAGGCCCTGAAACGCACACGTGTAAAGGAAACTGACTGCTATTATTTAACACAGTCAAAAAAGTGTTGTTTTTTTTAAATCTACACTACTGTTACACCAGATATGAGTTGCACTGGGGTAACACTGTGCCCTGGCAGGCAGGCAGGCCCTGAAAAGCACAAGTGTGAAGGAAACTGACTGTTTTATTTAACCCACTCAAAAAAGTGTTGTTGTTTTTTAAATCTACACTACTGTTACACCAGATATGAGTTGCACTGGGGTGACACTGTGCCCTGGCAGGCAGGCCCTGAAACGCACACGTGTGAAGGAAACTAACTGCTATTATTTAACACATTCAAAAAAGTGTTTTTTTTTTTTAAATCTACACTACTGTTACACCAGATATGAGTTGCACTGGGGTGATACTGTGCCCTGGCAGGCAGGCCCTGAAACGCACACGTGTGAAGGAAACTGACTGCTATTATTTAACACAGTCAAAAAAGTGTTGTTTTTTTTAAATCTACACTACTGTTACACCAGATATGAGTTGCACTGGGGTGACACTGTGCCCTGGCAGGCAGGCCCTGAAACGCACACGTGTGAAGGAAAGTGACTGCTATTATTTAACACAGTCAAACAAGTGTTGTTTTTTTTAAATCTACACTACTGTTATACCAGGGGGTCGATCCGATATAAATCGTCGCCCGCAAAAGCCGGCGACGCCAATATTTACGCTGATTTGGTATCCTATATACGGCGTAACCTAGAAGTTACGCGCGTATATTTCTGCCGTCGCCCGTAGTTTTTTGGGCCATAGGCAGGTATACCAAACCAGCGCAGTTTGGTATCCAATATGCAGCGTAAGGACTTACGTGGCGAAAATGGAGAAAACTTACTCCATTTTCACCTCGCCACAAAAAGCAGCCGTAAGAAGCCTTACGCTGACTATTGGTGCCCCATAACTCCCTAAACTAACTAGAAAATAAACCTAACACCTAACGCATGCGCAATGTCTATCTACCGGTCAACCGAGATCCCCCCCCCCCCCGAAATCCCTAATAAAGTTATTAACCCCTAAACCGCCGCTCCCGGACCCCGCCGCCATCTACATAAACTAACCCCCTACTGTGAGCCCCTAAAACCGCCGCCATCTACCTTATCTATACCCTAATCTGACCCCTTACACCGCCGCCACCTATATAAAAATTATTAACCCCTAATCTAATCCCCCTATACCGCCGCCAGCTATATTAATATTATTAACCCCTAATGTAAGCCCCTTACACCGCCGCCATCTCTATTAAAATGATTAACCCCTAATTTAATCTACCTACCCCGCCGCCAGCTATATTATCTATATTAACCCTAAGTATATTATAGTTAATATAGGTATTACATTATATATATTAACTATATTAACCCTAATTATATTAGGGTTAATATAGTTAATATAGTTACTATAGTATTTATATTAACTATATTAACTCTATCTAACCCTAACTAAATTTATATTAAATTAATCTAATTCATTTATAAACTAAAATATTCCTATTTAAATCTAAATACTTACCTATAAAATAAACCATAAGATAGCTACAATATAATTAATAATTACATTGTAGCTATGTTAGGGTTAATATTTATTTTACAGGTAAATTGTTAATTATTTTAACTAGGTATAATAGATATTAAATAGTTATTAACTATTTAATATCTACCTAGTTAAAATAATTACCCAATTACCTGTAAAATAAATCCTAACCTAAGTTATAAATACACCTACACTATCAATAAATTTAATAAACTACAAACATCTATCTAAAAATACAATTAAATTAACTAAACTAAATTACCAAAAAAAACAAACACTAAATTACAAAAAATAAAAAAAAGATTACAAGATTTTTAAGCTAATTACACCTATTCTAAGCCCCCTAATAAAATAATAAACCCCCAAAATAAAAAAAATTCCCTGCCCTATTCTAAATTAAACAAATTTCAAAGCTCTTTACCTTACCAGCCCTTAAAAGGGCCTTTTGTGGGGCATGCCCCAAAGAATTCAGCTCTTTTGCATACAACAAATACAATCCCCCCCCATTACAACCCACCACCCACATACCCCTATTCTAAAACCACCCAAACCCCCCTTAAAAAAGCCTAACACTACCCCCCTGAAGATCTCCCTACCTTGTCTTCACCACACCGGGCCGAACTCCTGATCCGATCCGGGCGATGTCTTCCTCCAAGCGGCAAAGAAGAATTCTTCCTCCGGCGATGTCTTCCTCCAAGCGGCAGCAAAGTCTTCATTCTTCCGGCGGCATCTTCAATCTTCTTTCTTCGCTCCGCCGCCGCGGAGCATCCATCCCGGCCGACTGCTGTACTACGAATGAGGTACCTTTAAATGACGTCATCCAAGATGGCGTCCGCCGAATTCCGATTGGCTGATAGGATTCTATCAGCCAATCGGAATTAAGTTAGAAAAATCTGATTGGCTGATTGAATCAGCCAATCAGATTCAAGTTCAATCCGATTGGCTGATCTGAACAGCCAATCAGATTAAGCTTGCATTCTATTGGCTGATCGGAACAGCCAATAGAATGCGAGCTCAATCTGCGATGTTCGATCCGCCCCCTATTCGTCATCATTGAGTAAACTTTGACCCTGTATCTCACAGTCTGCAGACACATTACAGCCAATCAGCAGCAGACACTCCCTCCCAGACCCTCCCAGCTCCTGGGCAGTAGCCATTTTAGATTCATTCTGATCGTGCATTGTTAGTGAGAGGAGGAACCGTGTAGCTGCTGCTGATTTTTTAGGGAAATTGATAGCTAGGCTAGTGTATTCAGTGTCCACTACAGTCCTGAAGGACTCATCTGATCTCTGCTGTTTGGACAGCACCCCAAAAAGCCCTTTTTAGGGCTAGAACATCAGTCGTTTTTTTTTTTTTTGCCTGTGTAATTTTGACTGTGAAACATCAGTCTGCTAGTGTAATCTAATTGCAGTTGCCTGCCTGCAGTGCCACCACTCATATCTGTTGTAACAGTAGTGTAAATTTTAAAAAAAAAACTTTTTTGACTGTGAAACATCAGTCTGCTAGTGTAATCTAATTGCAGTTGCCTGCCTGCCAGCATGTGTGCCAGGCCCACTTGCCAACTAGTGCCACCACTCATATTTGTTGCAACAGTAGTGTAAATATTTTTTTAAAAAAACTTTTTTGACTGTGAAATATCAGTCTGCTAGTGTAATCTAATTGTAATTGCCTGCCTGCCAGTGTGTGTGCCAGGCCCACTTGCCAACTAGTGCCACCACTCATATTTGTTGTAACAGTAGTGTAAATATTTTAAAAAAAAACTTTTTTGACTGTGAAACATCAGTCTGCTAGTGTAATCTAATTGCAGTTGCCTGCCTGCCAGCGTGTGTGCCAGGCCCACTAGCCAACTAGTGCCACACCTCATATTTGTAGTAACAGTAGTGTAAATATTTAAAAAAAAAACTTTTTTGACTGTGAAACATCAGTATGCTAGTTTAATCTAATTGCAGTTGCCTGCCTGCCAGCGTGTGTGCCAGGCCCACTTGCCAACTAGTGCCGCCACTCATGTTTGTTATAACAGTAGTGTAAATATTTAAAAAAAAACTTTTTTGACTGTGAAACATCAGTCTGCTAGTGTAATCTAATTGCAGTTGCCTGCCTGCCAGTGTGTGTGCCAGGCCTACTTGCCAACTAGTGCCACCACTCATATTTGTTGTAACAGTAGTGTAAATATTTAAAAAAAAAAACTTTTTTGACTGTGAAACATCAGTCTGCTAGTGTAATCTAATTGCAGCTGCCTGCCTGCCTGCCAGCATGTGAGCCAGGCCCACTTGCCAACTAGTGCCACCACTCATATCTGTTGTAACAGTAGTGTAAATATTTAAAAAATAAACTTTTTTTGACTGTAAAACATCAGTCTGCTTTTTTGTGTCAGGCTCACAGCGTATACTGTGCCCACTTGCCCAGTGCCACCACTCATATCTTGCTTAATAGTAGTGTAAGTGTACATTTAAAAAAAAAAAAAAATTTTTGATTGTGAAACATCAGTATGCTTTTTTGTATCACCACAGCTCTTCGTGGTCCACCCTCAGAGAACGACTCGACCGACAGGTAGCAGACTATCTTGCCTTAACTGCAGATCTCAACACTCTGAGGAGCGATGAACCCCTTGACTACTGGGTGTGCAGGCTTGACCTGTGGCCTGAGCTATCCCAATTTGCGATAGAACTTCTGGCCTGCCCCGCTTCAAGTGTTCTGTCAGAAAGGACTTTCAGTGTTGCAGGAGGTATTGTCACTGAGAAGAGAAGTCGCCTAGGTCAAAAAAGTCTAGATTACCTCACCTTTATTAAGATGAATGAGGGATGGATCCCGAAGGGACTGACATTGGACGATACATTTGAATAAAAAAGGCCTAATGAGATGATTTGCCTTGGGCTATAAATGGTCCACAAGCTGCTGTATGTTATCTTTGAATGCCGGATGACTTGCGTGACTTATCCGCCACCAACTAGGGTTCAAGTCGCAATGTTTTAGGGCACTTTCTGCCAGGGAAACAAACATCAATTTTTCTGGCCGCTGCTACAGCAGCGGCTGCAACAATACCTAATTTTTCAGGCATGTGTACATGCCAAATTTTTCTGGCCTCTGATGCTGCACTGTGGCTTCAAAAAACAAAACAAAAAAAAGGCACGTAACAGGGATTAAAGTGATAGGAATAGTACTACTTAACACACCACTCATATCTGGTGGCACAGTAGATTGCACGCGCAGTGCCCCAAATTTGAAGTAGGAGGACCGACCAAGCATCTTTTTCCATCTCCCAGTTCCTAAAATCCATGCCATATACACGACCACGTCCCCTGGTAGGGGACACCGCAGTGGAAGGTACCCGGCCGAAATTTCTTTGCACAAAAGGCAATCCCCAACCTGTACTCGATTTTGCAAAAGGAAGTAACCTTACCATGGGTCCCAGACTGCACGTCTTGTAATTCTCTGTCTGGGAAATTATCTATCTATCTATGAAATCTATCTATTGATCTATCAAATCTATCTATCTATCGTATCTATCAAATGTATCTAGTGCATCTATTGATCTATCTATCTAATCTATGTATCTATCTATCTCGTGGACGGACCGACCAAGCATCTTTTTCCATCTCCCGGTTCCTAAAATCCATGCCATATACACGTACCCTGATAGGGGATGTAACAGGTATTAAACTGATAAGAATAGTACTACTTGACAGACCACTCATATCTGTTGGCACAGTAGATTGCACGCGGTGCTCTGACAAAATGCAGAAGGACATTTGGCAGACGGACATTTGGCCGACAGATCGAAAGCTAAAGAATGTTCCGATTTCGGCCGAGGGGAGATACGTTCCAGAGTGCTCTGTTCTAATCAGAGCCTCGGGCGCCGCAACTGCCTCTGGGAACCTTACCATGGGTCCCAAACCGCACGTCTTGTAATTCTCTGTCTGGGAAATTATCTATCTATCAAATCTATCTATTGATCTATCAAATCTATCTATCTATCTATCGTATCTATCAAAATTTATCTATTGCATCTATTGATCTTTCTATCTAATCTATGTATCTATCTATCTATCAAATATATCTATCTCGTGGCAATGGGGAGTTTGCGGTTGTGCAAATGGACTGTTTGCGGTTGTTTGCGGTGCGTTAAATGGGGAGTTTGGTCTGTCACTGTGAAGCGGGCTTAACCCTTACACTACCCAATCGATACAACATCATACCTGATGTTTTAAAGCACGTTATTCCAAACAATTTAGGAATGTTAGGTGATTTATGCCCTTTATGGATTAAAACCAGACTCTGCATCAACTATGTAATTTTCCGTGGGAGTTTTGCCATGGATCCCCCTCCGGCATGCCACAGTCCAGGTGTTAGTACCCTTGAAAAAACTTTTCCATCACTATCACATCCCTGTGTGTTTTAAAATTTGCCTGCCTATTGAAGTCAATGGCGGTTTGCCCGGTTCTTCCGTTCGCGAACAGTTGCGGAAGTTTGCATCCGCCGTTCACGAACCGAAATTTTTAGGTTCACGAGATCACTATTAAGATTGTGTATAATAAAACTTGTATGAACATCATATATTCTATATAGACTGAGGGACTGCTTATCATTTATTCAGACCCACTAGGTTGCATTTACTTCTTTATGTATGTATATGATGTCACTGTCTATATAGAATATCGGTAATATTTGGTTGTCATGTTTAATCATTGTCCATTTTTAGTGCATTGAATGTGTCAAGAATGTGACAATTATTTGTTTAGGCTTGACATCCAGTTTGGGTGTGTGCTTGTAATAACTACTGATTGGTTAAAGGGTGGTATATGTAGAGCAAGGTTTTTTTTACTTGTTTTAAATAAACTTGTTTTTTTTATTCACCCTTGCTCTGTGAATAATTTAATCTATGCTTCACTATGTGTATATCGTAATCACTAGAGGCAAGATCAGTCCTTCACACACCCCTACAGTGTTGGGCCAGTGCTTGATTTCCTATGTAAGCTGCTATGTTGTAGCGTGTGTTACAGGGGCACAGTAGTCACATGACACAGCATATTGGTTGTTACATACAGTACTTAGAGGAATAACATTTGCCTGCAGCGTGGGAGCTGCTGTGTCTGAAGACACATTTATTTCTCAGTCAGGGTGCAGCTAGATTTTATTTCCCAGTCTACTTATATAATATACATTATGCAGCAGGATTTAAATAAAATGCTAAGTACAGTACTTCTGTTTTTAAATCCCCCCCCCCCAGTTTTTTTTTTTTTTTCAAACTACCCACAAGTTTTATGCTCTAAACAGAGCGGTTCAGGCACTGACATGCTCCGAGAGGGAGGAGGAAGCTCTCACGGCATGCTGTGAAGTTTGTGCAGAAGATTTCTGCTTTTCATCACCTTTGCTCCTAGTAATGTAAATCACTAACAGCTGACACTCAGCTTAGTGTTCTTTTAGCAAGGATCGTATGCATTATTTATCAGTGTGATCTACTCCTGTCACACCCTCTGCTGAAACACAGTCAAACTCGTGTGTGATTAGAGGGTGTGACAGGAGTAGATCACACTGATAAATAATGCATACGATCCTTGCTAAACGAACACTAAGCTGAGTGTCAGCCCTTAGTGATTTTCATTACCAGGAGCAAAGGTCATGAAAAGCAAAAGCTTGGGGTAAGAGGAACAGATAAAATAAACAGCAGTAATTATTTTATTTTTATTAATATGAAAAAGTAGGATTTGGGGATTATTAGAAAACAAGTGTTAAGGGTCCCTTAAAGGCTTTTTACAATTTTAGATTCCATTTTGCTTATATCAATCTGGAGATATGGCACAATACTTATTATCTGTAAAGTGGCATAAGAACCTTCATTTTTCTGCTGCTAAAAACTCTCACTAGACAGTCACTATACATTCTATTGGTCTCACCTTCTGCGCTACTGCAATGTTTACCAAATTTCAAATTATAAAAAATAACTCTTACAGTTTCCAAATCTGTAAAGTGTCATTGAGTCTGAAATTAATGTTTGGATTTTTCTTTCCTAAATGCATCAGTTTGTACTTTATGATATTAAACATTAAATCCCAGTTATTCGTCCAATGCTCCAGTTTTATTACAGCTCTTATTTGAGCCACACACCCCACCCCTCAAACATCAACTCTCAATTTTTATATTGTCTGCAAACAGAAACACCTTTCCCTGGAGCTCTGATAAATAAGTTAAATAAAACAGGTCCCAGAAATGAAACTTGAGGAATAGTACTAATAAGTGCACCTCTGCTTAATGCACTCAGTTTATTAAGATACTATGTAGTGTATCCATAATCCAACATTCTACCCACTTAAGAGTTTAGACAAAGACAATACAGATGTAGTTTGTTGTGTGGGATAGTGTCAAATGCTTTGCTAAATTATAGGTAAGCTACATCTGCTCCACCATGGTCTATCTTTTTAGTTATATCAGTAATGGCCAACTTATCCCCACACAACACATAGGGGCCCCAGATTAATAGTTTAGAAGCCTTAAGAGCTAGATATAAATATATGGCTATTAAACACACAAATAATAATACATTTAATAAAAAATTCCATTGGCATAGGACCATATTTAGGTAAGGTTGCATACCCTATGTCTGCTGTTCTTCTCTCTGAGGGTCCTTTTGAGTTGTGATCTTCATGTAAGACATAATTCTTTCCATTAAAAGAGTTTCTATTAATTTCCCAACTACTAAAATTAAAGGGACATAAAACTCTGAATGCTAAATCTAATTATGTATTCAAAGCAAAGTTTAGTCAAAGAATAAAATTCATATATACACATATAAACCTATACATACATAGGTACACATATATAGACGTATATAAATACATATATATCTCAATGTTAAAGTAATTTGCCTGCCTTTTTTTTCTAACACCTCATATCTTTGAGTCCATATACATTTTGTGTGCAATATTTTTTATAAATAATTTTTATTAGATGATGTTATTGTAAGTGTAACTGTACTTTGTAACGTATTTTTGAAGTGTTTTGTAAGACTTTTTTGTTTTGCAAAACAGTTAACCAGAGCTCTAAAGGACAAACTAACTCGACAAGCGTTAAATTGAAGTGCGCTCAAGCAATCATGTTTACTTTCAACTTGTAAAACCAGCACAATTTAACCTGCGTGCAAATTATTGTGAACATTTTCTATATTTGCTATTCTCCAATTTTCCTGACAACTCTTGTAATGTATTTAAATAAGTTAGCTAAAGGGGCAGCTTACTCATTTTTATAGTCCCTTTAAAGCCCCTGGGTGAATTTTATCATGACTCACAAGCTTTTTTTTTACTTTCTATTTTTTATAATAATAATACAACCTCATCCTCTGTAAGAAAAAAAAAAAAAAGGTGATAAATCCATTTCCATTTTAGTAGCAACCCGTAACACTAAAGTCAAAGTTAAAGGTTCATGATTCAGATAGATCATACAATTTTAAACAACGTTTCAAAATTACTTTATAATCTAATTTGCTTTGTTCCTTTGGTATTTTTTGTTAAAAAGCATATATAGGTAGGCTCAGAATCAGCAATTCACTACTGGGAGCTAACTGCTGATGGATGGCTACACATATATAATTCTTGAAGTTGGCTCACAGAATGTGTTCAGCTAGCTCCCAGTAGCGCATTACTGTTCCTTCTGCAAAGGATACCAAGAAAATGAAGGAAATTGTTAACAAAAGTAAATTGGAAAGTTGTTTAAAATCATATGCTCCATCTGAATCATGAAAGAAACATTTGGGATTAACTGCTTAGTGTTTTTGTTGGAGATTGTGTTTTTATAGCGCTGCAGAACCTGTTGGCGCTCTACAAAAAAACTGATATAAATAATAATATAAGAATTTTTTTGGACTTTACAGATTGTGCTACTTCTCTGGAGAATCACATTTCCTTTCTCTTTTACTTTTAGAGACTGACAAAACAGTGCACAGCTGCATCTAAAGTGTCGTTTTTCAAAAGTTCTATCTGTTTTTGTGCTCCTGTAAAGTGTTTGCCCTTTTAAAGAATTGTTCAGGAATTTTCCTATGCACAAAAAACCCTACCTAAAATGTAAAACCTTTCTTTTAATGTGGTAGCACAGTATCTGTACATAGTAAACCATACAAACTGATGATAACTATACCATATTACTATGTGTGAGTATTAAATGTAATATGGTCTCTTTCCAGTTGGTTCCTTAAAAAATGGCTTAAGTGATAACCTTACAAGGACCAGTTAATAGAGTAGATTTGTATAATCCACAAATGCAAGATAAAAAGACAATGCATTAGCACTTAGGGGCCGATTTATCATGACCCGAATGGGGCCAAATACATCTGTTTCCGTGCGAGCCTTCTGCCGTATGCTGTCGGCATTAATCGATGTCTGGCGGACATGATCACTACAGCGGATTATGTCCGCTAGACACATGATAAATTGACCCCATAGTCTGAACTTCAAATGAGTAGTAGTTTATTTTTTTTTTGTGACAAATTACAAAGTTATGTCTATTTCCACTCCCCCCTGTACTATGTGACAGTCATCAGCCAATCACAAATCCATAAAGGTATTTACTGTGAATTCTTGCACATGCTCAGTAGGAGCTACTGATTTAAAAAAATATATATAAAAAGACTTTGCACATTTTGTTAATGAAAGTATATTGGAAAGTTTTTTAACATTGTATGCTCTATCTGATCATGAAAGTTTATTTTTTACTTGAGTGTCCCTTTAAGGATATAACTGCTTCTAGCCACATGTACCAAGCTGGCAAGTTAAAGTCCTCTCTGCTACTAGAACTTTTCCCTTAATAGTCATTTTACTTATTTTTTGGTCATAAATCAAAATATTAAAGTGAATGTAAATTTTTATGCTAAAGTGCCCGGTTTTTAAAAATTCGATTAAAAAAAGGGGCACTGTAATTCATCAAAATTTACATTTCACTCCTGTTGTGAAAAAAAAAACTTACCTTTTAAACTTCACAGCAGCTCCAGCTTCCTCCGGTCGTCGCAAGCCATTTCTGATGTCAGAAATAATGGATAGGTCATCCTCCAATCACGGCTCCCCCCCCCCAGGGGAATCAGCGTCTGATTTAATGCCGTGATTGGAGGAGGCCGGATTCCTCATTTTAGACCCAGGAAGAGGCTTTGCGACGGGTGGAGAAAGATGGAGCTGCTGTCAAGATTAAAAGGTAAGTTTTTTCACAACAGGAGTGAAATGTAAATTTTGATGAAATAAATTTTAAATTTTTAAAAACCAGGCACTTTAGCATCAAAATTTACATTCACATTAAGTAAAATGTATGTATTTAAATTAATACAGCTGATAAAAGGGTTAATATTTCTTATTAATACAATAGTAAAGTATCGAAATCATTAAAAGTACATTTTTCTTAATCACAAATACATTTTAATGTTTAAATATATGTTTCTTTATTTCAAGATATCAGAAAAGGTTTCCAAAATGTTTCCAATTTTTACATTTTATATATTACAAATTAAAAGCATACTTGGTAAAACGCAGATGTGATAAGTGCATCAACATTTTGCTGTAACATTCAGGAAAAATTCCTTGCTATGAAGAGTTTACGATCTAAATCCCTATATGGAAAGACTTATGATATAAGAAATCAACTTGTCCATATAGACTAGAGGAACATAAAAGTGCATATGTTTTTTTATTAAAAAATCATAATAATAATCAAAGATAAATTTGGTAACTATAATTCAGTTGTTTCTTCAAGTAGATCTGTGTTAGCTTTCTTTACACTAAGATCTTCAGACTTGCTGATATCTTTACTTTTTTCTGACTTTCCATCTGTACTTTTAGCCTTCTTTACCGCTTTTTCAGATTTATTGCCATTTGCGCCTTCTTTAGGCTTGCTGTCTTTTGCTCCTTCTTCATTCTTGCTGACATCTTCCCCTTCTTTAGACTTGCTGACATCTTCCCCTTCTTTAGACTTGCTTACATTTTTCCCTTCTTCTGACTTACTGACTTCTGCCCCTTCATCAGGCTTGTCAACAGTAACATTTTCTTCTGACTTACTGACTTCTGCCCCTTCTTCAGGCTTATCAACATTAACATTAACATTTTCTTCTGACTTGCTACCTTCTTCAGACATTCTCAATTTTGCATCTTTATCTGCTTTCCTCTCATTCTTATCCTCTTCAGTCTTTACATTTCTGCTATCCTCAGAGTTCATCATATTTTCCTCTTCATTAGAAATCTTTGAATTTTCTTTGTCGTCAGGTTTATTTTCATCTTCGTTTAACTTCTCCCCATTTTTATCATCATCCGCCTTTGTCACATTTTTATTTTCAACGGTTGTATTTGTATTTTTAGTTTCAGCATTCTTAACTGTCTTTTCATCATCTTCAAAAGATATCATATTTACATCACCATCAGAATTATTCACATTTTGATCTTCAGCCTTGCCCACATTTTCACTACCTTCCAGTTTCCTTGCACCCTTAACTTCATTAGATTTCCTCTCATTAACTTCTTCCTCAAATGCAATATTAACTACAGCCCCATGTTCTTCATCAATATTTGGCGATGAGTTGTTTTCTGCTGAGCCACCTGACCTAATTGATAAGCGTATGCTTCCACTTTCAGAAGATTCAATTGATTCAATTATTCCCTTCTTCTTTTTTCTATAAAATAAACATATAAACGTTGTTAATGTCTTGCTTTCAGTTTCTAAAAACATATGTCTAAGAATAAAGCATATTTAGCAGAACCTAAATAGTATGATCTGGAGTGTGTAGTCTGTTTGGTACTAGTGTCTATGGGCCTGATGAGCTAAAGCTCTGGTGAGATGATCTAAGAAGTCTTGTCAGCACAGTGAGGTCCCTCAAATAATTTTAGAAACACAAATTTTACATTAAGAGATTTTTTATCTCACTATGCAGGCTTCTGTATGTGAAGGAAAGACTTCTGTTTTACTATATAAGATCTAGATCATCAGTTTTAGATCATCAGGCTTAATCTAATATTTTTTTATTTACATATAAAAATAAATTATTTTTTTTAAATCCAAGAAAATCTTGATCTATACAGGAATATACATATATAGCTTTAACTTCACAGGGTAGCATGCCTGGTTAAACGTACTTCAATGAAAAACACTTTTACGTGGAGGTATGCTCTACCACCAGGCTGATGTACATGAACATCTATATAATGCACAAAATCAATACATTTTAAAAGTCACCCGTAGCATTCACTACTATAGTTGCAGTAGAGCAAGTATAGAGGAAACTAAAGCAAGTTCTAAAGGTTTTAAACACCAGCATTAGCCCAATGCAGAGACAAGAAAAATGTAGAAAATTCAGCTGATGACAAATGATGAATCTGACAAATTCAGAAGTACCAGATTAGGAAATAGCTACAGTACTGAATCTAGAAAACAATCCCTTGGATTATTTTAGGTAGCCAAATATCAAGATTCACTTAACATATTATGTATTGAAAGACAGCAACATAAATTATATTCACAGAACATGCTTTATCATCTTTAAATACATATTTTTGAATTGTATGCATTAAAGTCTAACATACCTGGATTTTAAGCAGAAATATGCTGCAAATGCAAAGATAAAGAGAAGGACGAACACTCCGATTATAACTCCAATCACAATGTAGATAACTGTCTCAGGGTAGACTGAATGAAAAAAAAAAAGATTTTAAATGTCATGGGTATAAACCCCACAGAAGGCTTTATAACTATAAAGATTGTAGTTAAAAAGATGATAATTTTCTTGGAAATTCATATGGAAAAAACAATGAGAGATTTTTATAGAAAGTGAATTGTCAATTATGTTATTACTTTCTGCATAGTCATAATGAAAACATAATTTTAAGACAAATTTGCAAGTATATAAAAATCATTCTTAAAGGGACACTAAACCCACTTTTTTTCTTTCATGATTCAGATAGAGAATACACATTTAAACAACAAATCAATTTACTTCTATTATTTATTTTTGCTTCATTTTTTATATATCCTTAGTTGAAGAAAAATCAATGCACATGAGAGAGCCAATCACAAGAGGCTTTTATATGCAGCAACCAATCAGCAGCTACTGAGCCTATCTAGATATGCTTTTCAGCAAAGAATATTAAGAGAGTAAAACAAATTAGATAATAGAAGTACATTAAAAAGTTTTTTTAAATTGCATGTTCTTCCAAAATAATGAAAGAAAACATTTGGGTTTTATGCCCCTTTAATTTGTGCAAAGAGTTCAGCAAATATAAAATGTAACATCTAAAAACATTTTTCCACAGCCTCTTAGGATAAGTTATAAATAGCAGCACATGCATGTGTAAAATAAAATTGTTTTCTCCTTTGTTATGTAATTATTAAATTACCATTCTCTTCAGCCTCACAGAAGAAACCAGTGTACGTGTCTGGACACAAGCAGCTCATGCCATAGGTAGAATTCATTCCTGGAGGGTCTTCAATACAAGTTCCACCATTCTCACAAGGGTTATCAAGACAAGGTCCAGCTGTAAAAAACAAGAACCAATCAATCAATCAATTAACCAACCAACCAACCAACCAACCAGAGTGATCTATACTGAACTAAAGCAAGTCAGCTTACTAGTGCATTGATGTCAAATTATAGAATAGGTCAGGTGTTGACATATTTAGAATCTAAGTTCCACCACCTGATCAATGCAACAACAGTTTGTAATTGTGCACAAAAAAATATTATAAGAAGAATCAATAAAAAATGTAAATGTCATTATGTTAACAGGAAAATCTTGCGAAACAGAAAAATAAAATAATCTTCCCAAGCACTAGGCTTTTCCTTTTATTGAAGCCACCACTATTGATAATTATGTAATGTAATAAAATGGTGGTTTTGCTTAAAAGGCTACTTTAAAATTAAATGAATGTATCATTAACCCTTGTACGATGTTACATTAAACTCTAATGGGACAGAGAATAAATTAAATCTTGTATTTTTAGTAAAAAGTGCAAAATTAAAAGATTATAAACTGTGGCACAAAAGTAGATATCATTGGTTCCTACTGGTTAAGGATGAAAATACTTTAAAACTTTACACTTACGGACATAGCAGTCACGGGTAAAATTTGCGATAGTACAAATCTCATCATTTTTACATTTATATTCAACGCAGTCAGGAGTTGAACTTTCAGTACACGTGCATTTCTGTGTACAGTCAACAGTGATGAATTCTTCACCAATCTAAAGGGGAAAAAAATCACATGAAATGACAGTATGAAAGACATAACCATTTTATTATTTTTACAATGTTATTTTACTGTACAAACTGTTAATAGGAAGCATCATCTTTAAAGGTAAGGTAAAGTTTAGGGCTATTGAATCCATATAATCAAAGTACTAATTAACCATAAGCTAGTCGCTAACTTTGTTTTTTGTTATATTATGTTGTTTACCTGAAATCCAAAGTTTATAATTCCTAACGTTGTATTCAATTCTCCTCCCCCATGCCACTTCCGTGTTTCTATATGTTATTTCAGCAAGCGGTCTCATCCCTCTGCTTACGTCAGCTCAATGCGCGTTCACAGACTCTATAGATCTTATGCGCATGCACCACTTCCCCCACTGCCAGGTACATTGTTGAGATTGTAACAAATGATTCATTGAGCCTAAGAGTTCCGTCGATCGCAGGCAGAAAGATAATAAAGCAATCGCTACAGAACTTACACTGAGCATGCGCGACTCACTAACGAGCATGGGTGGAAGTAGGTTTAGTCCGACGCATGCGCTCAGTCATCGAGTGACGTCGGAATGGATGGGCTAAACCCCTGAAGGGGAAACAGCGGATTGGTCTATAATATCGGTAGCGACTGTCAATCAAAGTTCCCAAAATGTCGGGCGGACAAAGATTGGTGTCGGAACAATAGTTCAACGTTAGAAAAATATGTAATTATGTGAAATATTCTCGAATGATGAATGAAACTTATGTTATTTTTTAAAAATAGTAAACATAGCGTTAAGTAGTGTGCTCAACTTTACCTTACCTTTAAGAACAGTATTTAATAAGGCTAATGTGGCAGAAATAATAATTATGGTAATGGAAAACTAATGAATAACGCATCTCAATGCATCACTCCACAAACACAATTTAGCTTCATGGTAGTTCTGATTTATTTTACTAGCTGCAATTTATTATTCCCTTAGAAGTCTTACCTTGTAATAACTGTTTTCAAAGGTACATCCACATTGCTTATAGGGTACACAATCATAGCCACTGAGCACATATCCAGGGTCACACTGACAACCCTCAGCACAGGGTGACTCACATTCTGACTCTGATGCCAAATCACTGCAAGTAGCAGGGCAAGAGTTCATGCACTCTTTATATAGACTGGCAGCCGGGCAGGACATCGCTGGAAAAAAAAAATGTTAATAGGTAACAAACAATGAAGTCTATTTTTTTTTACTTTACATGTTCACACATGCTTGTACACAGATATATTAAAACCTTCTGCTTCATTATTTTATACAAAAGAACGTTCTTCTTTTTTACTTACCACATCCAGTAAGTGCTCTCCAGTTTTCAGCTGTGCTGCCATTTTTCTGGCAGTTAATTGCATACTGTTCGAGATTGTCACAAAGCAGCTCTCTGCTTTGGAATTCGGCACATGTATCGAAAAGACAGTTCCTTAAAACACAAAAGAAGCCAGTTACAATGTATCTATTGTAGATTAAAATAATGAAAGATGAGAATTGGTTTTAAAAAAATGTAGAAAACACTACATAATTAGCAATGGCAAAAATAAATAACTACTGGGAAAAATATTGGGGGAAAATGCTAGAAAGCTAAGATTATTGGCTAGTTTCATTTTGCTGCAATTTGCTGCTTGAACACAATTTTTTTTTTTTTTTTTTTGCAAATAAACAGCCAACAACTGAGCTAGACAGCTCCAAAATATTAGGAACAGCCTTTTCTTTTCTATATCAGCTGCTAAATAATAATAGCAACAGTATATCATGCATGCTGGTATTATTTGTAATTTCTTGCAATGTCTTTGCACTGCAAACATATTTTTTATTTCAGCAATTTTAATTTATTGTAAAGTTGTTACACATGCCATAAGGCAAACTAAAACTTGTGCTGGCAAATCAAAGTACTTACGTGATGTACGACTCTGGTGAAAGATATGGGTGACATTCTCTAAATGGTCCAGTGGCATCTCTCAAAACACCACAGAAAGAACTACTGTTCATGTAAGTAAGTTCTTTTGAAGAACAGGCCAGATTGTCACCTGTGTTTAATATGTTCTCATCGTCAACCTCTTCGTCCAGTCTCTCTACCGCTTCACGTCTGCAAAGAGTATACTATTTTTGTAAGCAGTATTTTACAGATATTTACTAACATTAGATGAACATATTAGTCAAACCTAAAATGTCTATGAGTGCATTTCATTTTAAATGGAAGTATTTTAGCAATTTACTTGTATTAGACAAAATACTTGTTTCAGTGGCATATGCGCATATGCTGCGTGTGCCCCTTGACGCTTAATAAAACACCATACCTCCTCAGAGATCTAACGTTTACATGTATTATGTGTGTGATGCATCTTAGGAGATACCACCAACTCTCTGAACAGGTGCAGTGTTTGAAAGATGAGGCAAAAACAGCAAATGTGGATATGTTGTTTAAATATTAATATCAAGAAAATATTTTGCTATTACAAAAATACAACTACAAAAAATGGACTCACATATATTTCAGTTTTACTATGATATCACCAACATGTTATCTGAATCCTTAATGTACCTGTATCTAAAACTGTCTCTCCATGATGTAACTTTCCAGCTCTCACCAAAGATTCTCACATCTCTAACTTGAACCCCATCAGGCTTAGTAAAATCATTTGTAGTCCTTCCATCATAATTTCCACAAAGACCCTCTAGTTCAGTCATATATGTGTTAGGAACAACAATTTCTAGTGTAATAGAAAAGACAAAATATGCATCAGTAAGTTGTATAACTAGATGCAAAAATAGTCTAGATTGCATCTCAATTACGGTAATAATGCAAAAAATAAAAATGTTAGTAACACCAAAAATCTTCAAAGACATTAATGGCGGTTTTTGATGTTGCTACTAGTTTTTAACATTCTAATTAGAATATTATCTAGACCCACATCAGGTATTTATCTATCTCATTGAACAGTTCAGCATTATGAATGAAATTGTAAGAATTTTGAAAGAAAAAAAAGCAGTATAATTACATCATTTTACTAATAAACTAATTTGCATTAATCACAAGCTGAATCTCTTCTCTATTGTATTTACCTCCATTTTGGAAACCATCAAAATTGACAGCAAGACCAAAATCTGTTTCCACATAAATTCTGGTTGATTTCTGATAAATATGTATTCCTTCATGTGGTCTTACAGGTGGTAGTACTTTAATGCCATCCAACTAATTTGCAAAGAATTAAAACATAAAATGCATTTAAACAAAGAGAAAACAACATAATTATAATAATATATTTTATAATATTTTAAAATTATAATTATATTTAGTTTCTAAACAAGTAAAATTATATTTTCACCAAATTATTGTAATCAAAATGACACACTAATCATATGCTAATCTGAAACTTAACTCAAAACAGGATAACTGATTATGGGTAAAATTGTACTTTCATTTTTACAAATAATATACAAATACAAATAAATAATATAAGTGGAAAACATTTTTGTACAATAATTTTAAATACTGAAATTATAAATATTAGTTGTGAATCTTACCACAATTTCTCTTTTCCTTTTGAATATTATAACATGGTTATATACTTTAATGCGCATCTCTTTTAGTATAGAAAATGGGCTATATTTATCCATTTCTTCATTTTTGCTTTCTATTATAAATGGCTCTATCAAATCAGAAATATCAGATGAAGTCTTTGCCAAGGTGTAACTTTCTTTTCCCTGGAAATGATGCATCAAGCCATCAAAAGTCCGATAATGTGGATCCCCTGCAACCGCACAAAACGAATAACCTAATAAAAAAAAAAAGAAATTAATGAAAAGTACAATTATTAATACTATTATAACACATACACATGTATTCATTCTAACATTGGGCCCCATTGGATTCATACTAATTTAGGATACTTTTTGGCTTCATTTGTATACCATTTTAATCCATTACAAGTGCAGTAGTTTGAATTAGTTAAAGCCTTTTTTTATTTATGTCGCTGAAAAAATAGAGCATTCTAAAATGTATTACATAGAAAATAATATATATATATATATATATATATATATATGTTTGTGTCGTGGCTATTAGGGCAAACATTACATCTTGTAATTACTAGAAGTTTATGTTGTCTTTAATAGAATAGTATAACAGCCAAGTGTAAAAAAAAGTAAAAATAATAGTAATAGTAAATGTCCTCCCACCAATCACTTAATTTGGAGGAGACTATACAGATTTGCTGCTAGAGACTAGAGTAGACAAAGCTTTCCACAGTCATCATGTTAGCAAAAGCAGCATTGTTTTGCAGTTTGGTTTGCCCCCCTCTTCCACTATTTCAGCTAAATAAGGCACAGCTACTGTATGTTTCAGATCTAGAAAACCTGCCATTTTGAGAATTAAATTAAATGACATGGGTGAGGTAAATAATGAAAGTAACAGAATTTATGTTTACCTGATAAATTACTTTCTCCAACGGTGTGTCCGGTCCACGGCGTCATCCTTACTTGTGGGATATTCTCTTCCCCAACAGGAAATGGCAAAGAGCCCAGCAAAGCTGGTCACATGATCCCTCCTAGGCTCCGCCTACCCCAGTCATTCGACCGACGTAAAGGAGGAATATTTGCATAGGAGAAACCATATGATACCGTGGTGACTGTAGTTAAAGAAAATAAATTATCAGACCTGATTAAAAAACCAGGGCGGGCCGTGGACCGGACACACCGTTGGAGAAAGTAATTTATCAGGTAAACATAAATTCTGTTTTCTCCAACATAGGTGTGTCCGGTCCACGGCGTCATCCTTACTTGTGGGAACCAATACCAAAGCTTTAGGACACGGATGAAGGGAGGGAGCAAATCAGGTCACCTAAATGGAAGGCACCACGGCTTGCAAAATCTTTCTCCCAAAAATAGCCTCAGAAGAAGCAAAAGTATCAAACTTGTAAAATTTGGTAAAAGTGTGCAGTGAAGACCAAGTCGCTGCCTTACATATCTGATCAACAGAAGCCTCGTTCTTGAAGGCCCATGTGGAAGCCACAGCCCTAGTGGAATGGGCTGTGATTCTTACAGGAGGCTGCCGTCCGGCAGTCTCATAAGCCAATCTGATGATGCTTTTAAGCCAAAAAGAGAGAGAGGTAGAAGTTGCTTTTTGACCTCTCCTTTTACCAGAATAAACAACAAACAAGGAAGATGTTTGTCTAAAATCCTTTGTAGCATCTAAATAGAATTTTAGAGCGCGAACAACATCCAAATTGTGCAACAAACGTTCCTTCTTTGAAACTGGATTCGGACACAAAGAAGGCACGACTATCTCCTGGTTAATGTTTTTGTTAGAAACAACTTTCGGAAGAAAACCAGGTTTAGTACGTAAAACCACCTTATCTGCATGGAACACCAGATAAGGAGGAGAACACTGCAGAGCAGATAATTCTGAAACTCTTCTAGCAGAAGAAATTGCAACCAAAAACAAAACTTTCCAAGATAATAACTTAATATCAACGGAATGTAAGGGTTCAAACGGAACCCCCTGAAGAACTGAAAGAACTAAATTGAGACTCCAAGGAGGAGTCAAAGGTTTGTAAACAGGCTTGATTCTAACCAGAGCCTGAACAAAGGCTTGAACATCTGGCACAGCTGCCAGCTTTTTGTGAAGAAACACAGACAAGGCAGAAATCTGTCCCTTCAAGGAACTTGCAGATAATCCTTTCTCCAATCCTTCTTGAAGAAAGGATAGAATCTTAGGAATTTTTACCTTGTCCCAAGGGAATCCTTTAGATTCACACCAACAGATATATTTTTTCCATATTTTGTGGTAAATTTTTCTAGTTACAGGCTTTCTGGCCTGAACAAGAGTATCAATAACAGAATCTGAGAACCCTCGCTTTGATAAGATCAAGCGTTCAATCTCCAAGCAGTCAGTTGGAGTGAGACCAGATTCGGATGTTCGAACGGACCTTGAACAAGAAGGTCTCGCCTCAAAGGTAGCTTCCATGGTGGAGCCGATGACATATTCACCAGGTCTGCATACCAAGTCCTGCGTGGCCACGCAGGAGCTATCAAGATCACCGATGCCCTCTCCTGATTGATCCTGGCTACCAGCCTGGGGATGAGAGGAAACGGCGGGAATACATAAGCTAGTTTGAAGGTCCAAGGTGCTACTAGTGCATCTACTAGAGTCGCCTTGGGATCCCTGGATCTGGACCCGTAGCAAGGAACCTTGAAGTTCTGACGAGAGGCCATCAGATCCATGTCTGGAATGCCCCACAGTTGAGTAATTTGGGCAAAGATTTCCGGATGGAGTTCCCACTCCCCCGGATGTAATGTCTGACGACTCAGAAAATCCGCTTCCCAATTTTCCACTCCTGGGATGTGGATTGCAGACAAGTGGCAGGAGTGAGTCTCTGCCCATTGAATGATTTTGGTCACTTCTTCCATCGCCAGGGAACTCCTTGTTCCCCCCTGATGGTTGATGTACGCAACAGTCGTCATGTTGTCTGATTGAAACCGTATGAACTTGGCCTTTGCTAGCTGAGGCCAAGCCTTGAGAGCATTGAGTATCGCTCTCAGTTCCAGAATATTTATCGGTAGAAGAGATTCTTCCCGAGACCAAAGACCCTGAGCTTTCAGGGGTCCCCAGACCGCGCCCCAGCCCATCAGACTGGCGTCGGTCGTGACAATGACCCACTCTGGTCTGCGGAAGCTCATCCCCTGTGACAGGTTGTCCAGGGACAGCCACCAACGGAGTGAATCTCTGGTCCTCTGATTTACTTGTATCGTCGGAGACAAGTCTGTATAGTCCCCATTCCACTGACTGAGCATGCACAGTTGTAATGGTCTTAGATGAATGCGCGCAAAAGGAACTATGTCCATTGCCGCTACCATCAAACCTATTACTTCCATGCACTGCGCTATGGAAGGAAGAGGAACGGAATGAAGTATTTGACAAGAGTTTAGAAGTTTTGTTTGTCTGGCCTCTGTCAGAAAAATCCTCATTTCTAAGGAGTCTATTATTGTTCCCAGGAAGGGAACCCTCGTTGACGGAGATAGAGAACTCTTTTCTACGTTCACTTTCCATCCGTGAGATCTGAGAAAGGCCAGGACAATGTCCGTGTGAGCCTTTGCTAGAGGAAGGGACGACGCTTGAATCAGAATGTCGTCCAAGTAAGGTACTACTGCAATGCCCCTTGGTCTTAGCACCGCTAGAAGGGACCCTAGTACCTTTGTGAAAATCCTTGGAGCAGTGGCTAATCCGAACGGAAGTGCCACGAACTGGTAATGCTTGTCCAGGAATGCGAACCTTAGGAACCGATGATGTTCCTTGTGGATAGGAATATGTAGATACGCATCCTTTAAATCCACCGTGGTCATGAATTGACCTTCCTGGATGGAAGGAAGAATTGTTCGAATGGTTTCCATTTTGAACGATGGAACCTTGAGAAACTTGTTTAGGATCTTGAGATCTAAGATTGGTCTGAACGTTCCCTCTTTTTTGGGAACTACGAACAGATTGGAGTAGAACCCCATCCCTTGTTCTCCTAATGGAACAGGATGAATCACTCCCATTTTTAACAGGTCTTCTACACAATGTAAGAATGCCTGTTTTTTTATGTGGTCTGAAGACAATTGAGACCTGTGGAACCTCCCCCTTGGGGGAAGCCCCTTGAAATCCAGAAGATAACCTTGGGAGACTATTTCTAGCGCCCAAGGATCCAGAACATCTCTTGCCCAAGCCTGAGCGAAGAGAGAGAGTCTGCCCCCCACCAGATCCGGTCCCGGATCGGGGGCCAACATCTCATGCTGTCTTGGTAGCAGTGGCAGGTTTCTTGGCCTGCTTTCCCTTGTTCCAGCCTTGCATTGGTCTCCAGGCTGGCTTGGCTTGAGAAGTATTACCCTCTTGCTTAGAGGACGTAGCACTTGGGGCTGGTCCGTTTCTACGAAAGGGACGAAAATTAGGTTTATTTTTGGCCTTGAAAGACCTATCCTGAGGAAGGGCGTGGCCCTTGCCCCCAGTGATATCAGAGATAATCTCTTTCAAGTCAGGGCCAAACAGCGTTTTCCCCTTGAAAGGAATGTTAAGCAATTTGTTCTTGGAAGACGCATCCGCTGACCAAGATTTTAACCAAAGCGCTCTGCGCGCCACAATAG
Source organism: Bombina bombina (assembly GCF_027579735.1). Classification (NCBI taxonomy): domain Eukaryota; kingdom Metazoa; phylum Chordata; class Amphibia; order Anura; family Bombinatoridae; genus Bombina; species Bombina bombina. The sequence continues at coordinate 416,612,173 of NC_069502.1, forward strand.
CAAACCCAGAATTTTTCGCCGCTAACCTAGCCAATTGCAAAGTGGCGTCTAGGGTGAAAGAATTAGCCAATTTGAGAGCACGGATTCTGTCCATAATCTCCTCATAAGAAGGAGAATTACTAGTGATCGCCTTTTCTAGCTCATCGAACCAGAAACACGCGGCTGTAGTGACAGGGACAATGCATGAAATTGGTTGTAGAAGGTAACCTTGCTGAACAAACATCTTTTTAAGCAAACCTTCTAATTTTTTATCCATAGGATCTTTGAAAGCACAACTATCTTCTATGGGTATAGTGGTGCGTTTGTTTAGAGTAGAAACCGCCCCCTCGACCTTGGGGACTGTCTGCCATAAGTCCTTTCTGGGGTCGACCATAGGAAACAATTTTTTAAATATGGGGGGAGGGACGAAAGGTATACCGGGCCTTTCCCATTCTTTATTTACAATGTCCGCCACCCGCTTGGGTATAGGAAAAGCTTCGGGGGGCCCCGGGACCTCTAGGAACTTGTCCATTTTACATAGTTTCTCTGGGATGACCAAATTCTCACAATCATCCAGAGTGGATAACACCTCCTTAAGCAGAGCGCGGAGATGTTCCAACTTAAATTTAAATGTAATCACATCAGGTTCAGCTTGTTGAGAAATTTTCCCTGAATCTGAAATTTCTCCCTCAGACAAAACCTCCCTGGCCCCCTCAGACTGGTGTAGGGGCCCTTCAGAATCAATATCATCAGCGTCCTCATGCTCTTCAGTATTTTCTAAAACAGAGCAGTCGCGCTTTCGCTGATAAGTGGGCATTTTGGCTAAAATGTTTTTGATAGAATTATCCATTACAGCCGTTAATTGTTGCATAGTAAGGAGTATTGGCGCACCAGATGTACTGGGGGCCTCCTGTGTGGGCAAGACTGGTGTAGACGAAGGAGGGGATGATGCAGTACCATGCTTACTCCCCTCACTTGAGGAATCATCTTGGGCATCATTTTCTCTAAATTTTGTGTCACATAAATCACATCTATTTAAATGAGAAAGAACCTTGGCTTCCCCACATTCAGAACACAGTCTATCTGGCAGTTCAGACATGTTAAACAGGCATAAACTTGATAACAAAGTACAAAAAACGTTTTAAAATAAAACCGTTACTGTCACTTTAAATTTTAAACTGAACACACTTTATTACTGCAATTGCGAAAAAGTATGAAGGAATTGTTCAAAATTCACCAAAATTTCACCACAGTGTCTTAAAGCCTTAAAAGTATTGCACACCAAATTTGGAAGCTTTAACCCTTACATTTAACCCTATATTTAACCCCTTTACAGTCCCTGGTATCTGCTTTGCTGAGACCCAACCAAGCCCAAAGGGGAATACGATACCAAATGACGCCTTCAGAAAGTCTTTTCTATGTATCAGAGCTCCTCACACATGTATCTGCATGTCATGCTTCTCAAAAACAAGTGCGCAATACAGGCGCGAAAATGAGACTCTGCCTATGATTAGGGAAAGCCCCTAGAGAGTAAGGTGTCCAATACAGTGCCTGCCGGTTACCCAAGATTAAAATAATTCCTCAAGGCTATGGAGAATAAAATATGTTTATATATAAATCGATTTAGCCCAGAAAATGTCTACAGTCTTAAAAAGCCCTTGTGAAGCCCTTATTTACTGTCTGTAATAAAAATGGCTTACCGGATCCCATAGGGAAAATGACAGCTTCCAGCATTACATCGTCTTGTTAGAAAGTGTCATACCTCAAGCAGCAAAAGTCTGCTCACTGTTCCCCCAACTGAAGTTAATTCCTCTCAACAGTCCTGTGTGGAACAGCCATCGATTTTAGTAACGGTTGCTAAAATCATTTTCCTCTTACAAACAGAAATCTTCATCTCTTTTCTGTTTCAGAGTAAATAGTACATACCAGCACTATTTTAAAATAACAAACTCTTGATTGAATAATAAAAACTACAGTTAAACACTAAAAAACTCTAAGCCATCTCCGTGGAGATGTTGCCTGTACAACGGCAAAGAGAATGACTGGGGTAGGCGGAGCCTAGGAGGGATCATGTGACCAGCTTTGCTGGGCTCTTTGCCATTTCCTGTTGGGGAAGAGAATATCCCACAAGTAAGGATGACGCCGTGGACCGGACACACCTATGTTGGAGAAATATAGTTTAGTTTTTTTATGCAGAATTATACATTTTGGGCTACATAACATGTAAAGGATATAAATATTAGCTCTAATGTGCATCAACATTGCTTGAGCACAATTAATAGCACATCTCTTTGTGCACTAATATTACAGTCCAATGTTATTTTTATTGCTGAAGCGATATATCAGATAGCATTGGTGTGTGGAATAATTTAGCATCCAGTTTTGTTTGCACTTGTATGGCCGTTTAGTATTTAATATTTAAGCAGAATTAATTACTTTAATGGAAAATAATAATATTCCATTAAAAAGATTGTACTTCCATTCCATTCAATTCCATTAAAAATGTTTTATTTTTTTATAAAGATTTTTTTGTTGAATATTCTAAACCTAGTGGAAACTTCCAGACTTGCATGTAATATGTGTGTGTATATACCTGTATGTATGTATATATATATATATATATATATATATATATATATATATATATATATATATATATATATAAGATAGATGATAGATTGATAGATAGATGATAGAAAGAGAGAGATAGATGGTCAGGCAGACAGACAGCAGACAGATAGATAGATAGATAGATAGATAGATAGATAGATAGATAGATAGTTAGATAGATAGTTAGGCAGGCAGGCAGACAAAAAATAGATAGACAGATAGCTCAAACTTAATACTTGCACAGATGTACCTGTGGGTTTACAATAATATTTTCCTTGTTTGTTTAGATCACAATTTCCACCATTGCAGCTGAAGGTTTTACATTCAATATTGTTGCCCTGTTTGCATGTACATCTCTCTCTACAGCCTGTCTTAATCCAAGTTTCATCAACCTAAGAGATCAGAGAATGTTGTCAAATTAAGAGCCCATGGCACAGATCTGTCGCTGATAGCAAATAAACTATTTTGAAAACCGCAAACCATTGTACAAGGAACAATAAACTACAGAAATATGCAAGGGCTTAAAAGTTTTATTTTTTAAAAAAATATTCAATATTATCAGGAAGATATTATAATAGGAAATATATACTGTACAATATTACATTATTTGTTAAACAGGTACACAGTATTGTAATACTTACATTATAGTAGTTATCCATAGAATCCCTACATCCACATTTACTTAGTTTGACACACTGTTCTCCACTAAGCACATAACCATCATCACAGGCGCAACCTTCCATGCATACTGATGGCTTATCACAGACAGCAGGTGCAAATATGTTATTGCACGTGGGTGGGCAGAGGGAGGCACAGTCTGTATAGTGACTACTGGTTGGGCATGCAAAAGCTGTGATGGAAAAAAATGCATAAACTGTTACAGTGCTTCAAAATTTAGCATGCAATAAAATGAGGAATTGGTTATTTTCAATATGGTGAATATTAAAAGTATCAATAATATACCGCATCTAATTTAAGAATTATTGTATAGATCTTCTAAATATTTCCATGGCTTTATAATGATACATTTATTTATTTTATTTTTCAGGCAAGTAGGACTTACGACACAGTTTAGGGTTTCTCCATTTTATGGTCACACCCTTGGTCTTGCAGGCATCAACATAAGCTTGAGCGATAGCACATAATGTAGATAACATGCCGTCATATCTACACATGTCATAGACACAGCTTTGAATAAATGGATCAGGGTTGACAAGTTGGTGACAGGCCTTAAATGTGTCTGTGAGGAGCACATTGCACTGATTTTGTATGGTTGGTCTCAGAGCAGGACTGCATGGTGGACCTAAGTCTACTCGCGTATCATCCAAGCAACTGTAGAGAGAGCACAGGTTCACATATTATTGTGCTAAAACCTTGATAAACTGAAAAATTATAATTGATTGATTGATTTCTATATAGTAGGGTTTAAAATGGGTACATTTCTAAATTTTAGTTAAAAAATATTTATAAAGTCACAACTATTCTTATTTTCTTTTTCACAAATGATTATATATAGAAAATCTATATAGCTACTTAGAAAAAAAAATCCACAGCTTTTGTTTACCCTGTATCACTGTCCTTTTCTGACTTCCAGCTATTTCCAAATTCTGTTACATTTGTTGCCTGGAGACCGTTAGCCATGAGAAGTTCATCGTTCTGTTGACTATTGTAATTGCCGCACATACCACACACCTGAAGTGCATGAAAACAAGAGAGTTAAAGGTGCTCAGTTTAGAAAGAGAATTAAAGGTGCTAAATTTAATTCACCAATGTTTTCATGGATAATACAAAACACAAGAAAATTCAGACATAAAAATTAACCCTGTATAAAATGTGAGGATGCAAAGTTATAGTCTGAAAGGTGCTAGATTGGAACACCACGTATACTAGTTATACTTTTTTGATATGTATTATAATTATTCTTACAGATAGATAGAAAGAAATATAGACAGACAGACAGCTAGATAGATAGATAGATAGATAGATAGATAGATGATAGACAGACAAACCGACAGACAGACAGATAGAGAGAGAGAGAGAGCGAGAGAGAGAGAGAGATAGAGAAAGGGAGATATGCAGATAGACTGACAGACAGCTAGATTGATAGATAGATGAGAGATAGAAATAGATAGATAATAGATAAATAGATAGATAGATAGACAGACAGACAGATAGATAGATAGATAGATAGATAGATAGATAGATAGATAGATAGATAGATAGATAGATCGGGAGATAGGGAGATAGATAGATGATAGATAGATAGATAGATAGATAGATAGATGATAGATATATAGATCGATAGATATACAGACAGATAGATTATAGATAGATAGATAGATAGATAGATAGATAGGGAGATAGATAAAGAGATAGACAGATAGATAGATAGATAGATAGATAGACAGACAGATAGATATGGATCTATTGTTTTTTAATCTTCCATTTGATCAATCAACTGTTTAATATTAAATATGTATATGTATGACATTACCTTTGCAAAGTAAGAATCAGGGAGAAGAATTTCCAGATGATGGTCTCCATCAAACTTAACTCGCATTCCAAAGTCTGTCTCCACAACAGTATAGATTCCCACTGTACTGACAGATACGCCATTCAGATGGGCAGTCCATGGAGTATGGATTCGGTTATTATCCACCTATTACCAAAAAGAAAAAAACAAATGTTTATTACATCAATCCTCTTTGTTGTGTAGAACAACAAGATTCCAAGCAATGACATCAATGCCTACCAGTGTTATTCTTCTTTTCTGCAGTGTTACTCGTATGTTATACACATCAATATAAATTTCTTTCAGATATGTTGCACCCCGTTGACCACGTTCTTCATTTTTCCCAATGATGGTGACCGGGATAATATTGCTGCTGTCACAGACTTTGACTAAAGTGTATGAGCAGGTGCCCATGTAGCTATGCATCACTTGATCAAAAGTGAAATAGTGTGGATCACCTGACACATGGCAAGCTGCATACCCTGTAACAACACATATGTATATTAAAAACATTGCAAAGTGCATAATCATTACACAAAAAAATATATATGTCTGTAAAGCAAAGTTCTCAAGACTTACATTTCTATAATTACATAAATTTAATGTAATGTCCACATGAAATATCAAATATTATATTATTGCATTTCTTTATAGAGAATATTTTATTATATTTGCTAATACTTTGGTCAACATTTACAGTTAATTTAAAAATATAAAATAATTTTAAAGAGGTAAAACCTATTTTTCAGATTTCTTCTTAGATTTGATAAAGATGATGAAAAAACACTTATGGGCTAAGAACAATAAGCGTTTAGGTTTTTTTAAGTTGGTTCTTCAGATAATTCATGGTAGGCCATATTTCTTTTCTTTTTTTTTTTTAAATCTCTCTAAATGCACCAGTGTGTAATGTATTTATAAATACTGAATACAAATGTTAACTGATTGCATTGGAAATGAGTACAAACCAGACGCATGGCATCCTAAAACTCCATCTTGCACCTCACATTTCTCAAGAGCACCACAAGCCCATGCAGAGCAAACAATATTGTTGCCTTTGCTGCATGTACAGCGTTCACTGCAGTCTTCATGAATGAACCAGTTTTCACCAAGCTGAAAAATAACATTGAAAAAAATGATCCAAACAGAATATTTACTATTTATATATCTCGCACAACACTAAAAATCTGCCAAACATTTATACTCACCCCATTGTGGTAATAAAACATGCTATAGATTCTTGCTAATCAAAAACATTCTGCAAAATATGCTGCACATTAAACAGTGAGGCAAAGATTAAAAAAAATAAAATGCTTGAATTCATTCTAGATTTGAAGTTCCCATGGGAATAGGACCCTCAATTCCTCCTGTATGTGTTTGTAAATTGTGTCCTGTGTCTTAGAAGTTTTATAATATTGTTTTATTTAAATGAACCGTATCCATGGACAGCGCTGCGCAATATGATGGCGCTTCATAAATAAAGTATAATAAAATAATAATTGTATTTAATTTTAGTCTTCACTGTTTCAGGCTTGTTAACCCTTACAAAGAGGTTATATACATAGTTTAAGTTTTGCTCAAAGATAACTGCAGAGAAACAGAAAGACTTGCAGGGTCAGTAGAGCTAAAATTACATTTTGTACTATAATGTTCCTTTATGATGAGATATTCAAGTATGTGTAAACAAATAAAAATAGTCAACTTGTAAGCAATTCTAGCACTTAAAACTAGATAATAATATATGTATTTTTTTAGCATTTGAATGCTCTCCTTGGCATTTGTTCTACCATTTTGTATTAGAACCACACAATAGCAATAATGTTCATGTTTTACATATTTTTTAAATATATATAAATATATATATACCTCTCCCTATGCACTGTATATAAATATAACTGGGCATCATTTGTAAATCAGATTACTTGACAGTGGGACCTTAGTGTCATGAAAGCTTGTGGTTATAATCCATATTAGTCAGATAGTAAAGGTATCAACTGTGCATCGCATTTGTTACTTTTTTTGTTGCTTTTTCTCCTGCCCTTTGAAGGTTTATATTGAAAAGCTTTAAACATTTCAGTGTCAAATTATTACTCCACAATAATAATAGTAATGACAAAATGAATATAAAATCCATGAATTCCCTGGTACTATTAGGCAACACTATAGGATATGACTCATATATTATAAAACAGGTTCTGCTGTTACTGTTCATATTGTCATACCTGATGGTAGTTGTTCTCCTTATCAATGCATCCACACTCGCTTTCTGGGACACATCTGTCTCCGCTAAGAAGATATCCAGTATTGCATACACAGCCTTCCAGATGGGGAACATTACACACTGCAGATGAAGTCAAGTTATAACAAGTAGCAGGACATCCTGTGGCACAAAATTCATATTTGCTTCCTCCGGGGCATGATATTGCTGGAAAAGATTAACAACAAAAAATAGCATGGTAAAGAATGAATTTGTGTACAAAATGGAACTAAATTTGTCCATATTTCAGATTTTTTATTTGTGTTCAAAAACAGCAAGGAGCTTGTCAGATATGCTGATCCAAGAAAACAAAAACAAAAAATAACCTAGAAAATCTAATTACTGGGCCAGAAAGACTGAAATCAGTTACTCTGATTTGATGAAATTATTGGAATAACTTAGATTTGTATATTTAAAGCTTTCTACATGGTGGATTTGTCAGTTCATATTTAGTCAGCATGATTGTTTAGAACTGGCTGCCAATTCATAACATAAATTTACTTTGAGCGATGAAATTAAAGTGAAAACTGTTTAGTCTATGTCCATCAGCACTAGCAAATGATTATGTCAATAGTTCCAGAACAACATGTAATTGGTGAATCAAAAAGAGCAAAGTTGGTCTTATGTGTTTGAATTAATTAATAGTTACTACAAATTCAAGATCATTGAAATTGTTTTATATTTTCTGAATGAAAAAATCTATTTACCTGCAAGCTAATATTTGGTCAGTATTATAAAGCTCTATGTTTACAAACAAATCAATCTTGTAAAGACTGTAAATTATAAAAAATAATACTGACAGTTTGAGGACGTTTTTACCTCGGTTCTGTCAGCTATATGTGCCATACGAATACCACTTTGTCAGCAGTGACTTTGAGATATAACGTTACTAAGCTGGATTACAACACTGTCTCTCAAATAAAAGGACTATGGTCTTATATTTCTATCTTGGTCCGTATGAATACTCTGCAATGTGGTATCTTATTGCTGTTATTGTACATATATAGATTGTGTTAAGAGGCTTAGATACAATTTTGCCTGTTTGTATCAATATCAAACACAATTCTTTTTGCGTTTGTTTAATCCAACAGACAAACCCCCTGCAGTGGCATTTTCAGCACTTAACTAGCATGCTTCTCTTGTGTTCATTTGTTTTGTGGAAATAAAAGTCATGGTATTTTAAGGTGACCGGTTTGTGTAGATGTCTCTCTGTTTGGATACATTGTTTCAGCCTCTTATCTACATTTCAGATCAACTAGGAGATACTTTCTTTGAGTGCTGTTTTCCCCTACTTTATACATAGTAATCTCATATAGCTCTGCTATGTTATAATATTTTTCTCCTAAAAAAATATTCTGAATTTATATAGTATTTAGGGGTCTGCACCAGGCCTAAGCCTAGCTAAATGCAGTTTTGGTCATAAGATTATATTTTCGATATAACAAACACCGGTAGAGGTGTTTTTAGAAAATAAATGGTTTCTCTCCCTTTCTATTCATTAATATAAATTATAAAAAGATCTACCTTGTGTCTGTGTATATCTATGTAAAAATGTTGTTATTTGTACAATATGTAATGTATTGCTTGCATATCCCAAGACATACTTGAACACAAGAGAAATCTCAATGTATTCTTTTTTCTGGTAAAACATTTTTTAAATAAATAAATAACTAAATAACTAAATAAATAAATAAATAAATAAATAGCTAATAACTGATTGCTGGTTTTATAACCCTATAAGTATGTGTCTATTACTTCATATGAGAACTGTTTATGCACCAGGAAATAAGAAAATATACAATAGTAATACTTACGACAGAATGTCTGTGATCGCCATTCTACACAAACCCCAGCACTTGAGCACCGCTCCGCATAGGCCTGCACAGCATAACACAGAGATAGAGATGCACCCTCAGTGAAACACATATCAAGCAAACAGTTTTCGAAGTAGTTGCTTGGGGGTACTACAGCATGACAGTCCTTAAAGATTCCTGGGAAAAAATAAATCAATTTTAGCAATAGGAAAACTGCCATAAGATACATTCTTATAATAAATCACTATAACAATAGGGCATTTTGCTTTTAATCATTGTTTATTTATTTATCCATGAGCATAACTAGGGCCTCAGGGGAAAATGCTGTAATGGAGCACCCCATTTAACCTTGTCCTTTCTCGCTGTTAGCAATCGACAGAAACTGTGCCAGCAGCCAGATAGAAAAAAAAAGATTTGGGTTCTAGAGGAGCTACTTCTGAATGAATGTAAGTTATTCTACCCCTTGGTTAGCCTGTGCCAAATATGCACCACTTTCCTCCTTGCTGGCAGGTTTTTCTGTACAGCAACCATATGTCAGCCATTTTGAAAACCCTGCAAATATATTGCGAAGGCAAATTAAAACACTTTCGTTGGTTTGTAGGGGGCATACATAGTGCCCCCACATAATGCAGGTGGTGAGATTCCACTACTGATTGCAGGGCCCAGATGGGTACCGTAGAGGTGTGGATGAATTCAGAGCTCTGAGATTCCATGAGGAACGCCCCTGTATTTATCTTAAGTTATTGAATATATTGTTACACAGAAATATGCTTATGGTTGTTGGCACATTCCCCACATTCCAATACACACTGATCTAGAACCCAATGGGTTTTTTTTTTTTTTAGGCTAGATAGAAATATGTCCCTGGTAATTGCTAAATGATATGCAGCATACCTTTAGAAATGGACCTGATAATAAAAATATATTTGCAATACGTGAATGATACATACCTGAAGGATCAGTGATAATTCCACATACTGTATCTTTAGAATATTCCTCTCTTAGTTGAGGATCACAAGTTTCCAGATCTTCACTGCCACACCTAGGAAAAGAAAATACATAAACAAGTGACTTTGCAAAATTGTTTATTTAGCTTAAAAGGATACTAAACCCATTTTTTTCTTTTATGATTCGGATTGAGCATGCAATTTTCTAATTTATCCATTTTTCTTCATTCTCTTGGTATCTTTATTTGAAAAAGCAGGAATGAAAGTTTAGGAGCCGGCCCATTTTTGATAGAGCTTGTTGATTGGTGGCTACATTTAGCCACCAATCAGCAAGCAGTACCCAGGTGCTGAACCTTAAATGGACTGGCTTAGTATACCTTTAATACTACAGGAGTTTAATTTTCCTACAGATAAGATGGATAATGTGTGGTTTAAATTGGTTTGTAATGAAAATAATTTTGATTTATTTTTTTAATATAGTAAAAATTAGTTAGATGTTAAAGGTAAAATGTTTAATAACATAAATTATGTTCCTTATTTAAATTATTGCAAAAAGAACAAATACAAATAAATAAAAATCTATTGTTCTATATTAATTAAAATGCATGCAAATTTTTATTTATTTTTTTACATACTTACAAATTATTCTCTTCAACTATCCAACTATCTCCAAACTCTTTAGAATTAGCTGCAATATTTCCATCTGGCTTTAATAGATCATCTCCTGATTGGCCATTATAGTTTCCTGAAAATGTATTTATAAAATAATGTAAATTGGGAGCTCTATGCCTGGAAATGAGTGATATTACATGTTAATGATTTAATAAATCGGACATACCGCACAAGCCACAAACATGGTTTCTGTACTTAGATGGCAGAGTAACATCAACGTAATGATTGCCATCAAACTTAACCCGTAGCCCAAAGTCTGTTTCAAAAACTAGATAGTTTCCACTAATGTAGGCTCTAAACTTGTTTTCTTCAGAGATAGGTGGATTTGTTCTTGTTCCATTGACCTGTAGTAAACATTTACATGAGACATGAAATTGAAAGCAAAATTCAACTTTTTTCCAATAGTATGAGTATTTAATAAATTTAGAATTATGAATAACATAGTATATGAGGTTAAAAAAAGACAGAAGTCCATTGAGTTCAACCTATACAAATCTAAATCTATTTACAATAAAATATCCAGTTAATCCTAACTTATTCCAATTAAAAACTTGACCCATTTATCAACAGCAATAATATCCCTGAATTATGTTTCTAGCCAGAAATGTATCTAAACCATTTTTAAATGTATCTAAGGTATTGGCATTTACTACCTACTTAGGCAATGAATTCCACAATTTGATTGCTATTACAGTGAAAAAAGGTTTACGTTGCTGGAGATTTAATCTCCTTTCCTCCAGCCTTTAATTGTGACCTCTTGTCACAAACTATTTTCTTGGAATAAACAGAGCTTCCGCCATCTCTGCAAATACCCTTGTAAAGCACTAAACTTACACAACTTTTTTTCATCTGCGAAAAGATGTTGCTATTTAATCCTTGCTTCAAGTCGTTAATAAAAATATTACATAGAACAGAGCCTAGTACTGATCCCTAGGGGACTCCACTGATTATCTTTTTCCAATCTAAGTATGATCCTTTTACAACTATTCATTGATTGATAGAGCATGCAATTTTACACAACTTTCCAATTTACTTACACTAACACAATGTGCTCATTCTTTTTATATTTACTATTTTTGGGTCACTAGCTCCTACCTAGCATGTGCTAGAATTCACAGCATATACATATATGCATTTGTGATTGGCTGATGGCTGTGACATGATACAGGAGGCATGGAAATAGACATAACTTTGAAATTTGTCAGAAAAAAAATCTACTGTTAAGAAGCAGTGGTCTTAAAGGGACATGAAACCCAATTTTTTTCTTTCATGATTTAGAAAGAACATACAATTATAAACAACTTTCTAATTTACTTCTATTATCTAATTTGCTTCATTCTCTTTATATTCTTTGCTGAAAGGCATATCTAGATATGCTTAGTAGCTGCTGATTGGTAGCTGCACATAGATGGCTCCTGTGATTGGTTCACTGTGTGCATTGCTATTTCTTCATTAAAGTATATCTAAAGAATGAAGCAAATTAGGTAATAGAAGTAAATTGGAATGTTGTTTAAAATTATATTCTCTACCTTAATCATGAAAGAAAATGTTTGGGTATAGTGTCCCTTTAAGATTGCTGATCCTTAACTCGTCCACCATCTCTGAGGTGGCGGACAACAATCATCCCGATCGGATATGATCGGGATGATTGACACCCCTGCTAGTGGCTGATTGGCCGCGAATGTGCAGGGGGAGGTATTGCACAAGCATTTCACACTAAATGCTTGTGCAATGATAAATGCAGACAACGTATGCTGTCGGCATTTATCGATGTCGGGCGGACATGATCCGCTACAGTGCTATTGTATTGTCTTTTTATCATGCATTTGTTGATTATGCAAATCTATTGTATTTAGTGGTCCTTTAAGAGAAAAAGTTTAACTATAACAGTGCTAAGTTCCCTTAAACCCTTGGGTGTATTCCATCTGGGCCTATTTACCTTAAAGGGCAACTAAACCCAAAATCTTTCTTTCATGATTCAGATAGAACATACAAATTTAAACAACATTACAATTTACTTCTATTATTTATTTTGCTTCATTTTGTAGATATCCTTATTTGAAGAAAAAGTAATGCACACCGGTGAGCCAATCACATGAGACTTCTATGTGCAGCAACCAATCAGCAGCTACTGAGCATATCTAGATATGCTTTTGAGCAAAGAATATCAAGAGAATAAAACAAATTAGATAATAGAAGTAAATTAGAAAGATGTTTAAAAATGCATTATCTTTCTAAATCATGAAAGAAAAAATGTGGGTATCATGGCCCTTTAATATTATCAAGTTTTTCACTAGGGCTGGATTACAAGTGGAGCGTTATTTAACTCTCTCCCACTAGAGCATTAACTGTGCTGGAAGTAAGCTTTTTTGCCCTCGTCGGGTTGCACTCGAATTATGAGTTGAAAGTAAACTGTTTTCGATCTATCACTAACCTGAACTTAGAATATCCCGTGCAGGTTCACGTATTTCCCCATTGAAGTATATGGAGCAAAAACTGTGGGAAGAAACACCCTACTAGCGTGCAAACCTGCATATTCTCAAGTGATTTAACCCAACATGAAAACATGAATATTTCCTATTTCAATGTTCTTCACATAGCAGGATATTTTCTATTTATTAATAAATATATATAGATGATTTTTTTCTGGTACAATATATATTTTTATCTATCTATCTATTTACTTTCACCATAGTGAGAGAGTTTTTTTAAAAAAAAACTGAACAGGTGGTTATTATTAGCGCTTCCAGAAACAGATTCAGATTATTACAGCTTTTATATCTTATTTGAATATTATTCTAACATAAGAAATATATATTTCTTTTTCCCACATCATTTCTCCACATCAAACTTCATATGTGGATACATATGCTGACATCTGTTTCTGGAAGCGCTAATAATAACCACCTGTCCAGTCTTTTTCATATATATACGGATATGTACGGGAATATCTATTTATAAATGCATATTCTGCTATGTGTTAAATATTTACAGTAAATGCACACTATGGGGCCTATTTATTATGGTGCGAGTGGACATGATCCGATATAGCGGATCATGTTAGCTGCTAGCAGGGGGTGTCAATTAACCAGATCGTATTCGATCGGGTTGATTTCTGGCGATGTCTGTCCGCTGCCTCAGAGCAGGCGGACAGGTTATGGAGCAGTGGTCTTTAGACTGCTGCTTCATAACCTCTGTTTCGGACGAGTCTGAAGGCTCGCCGGAAACACAGGACATTAAGCTCCATACAGAGCTTGATAAATATGCCCCTATAACACTTTATTAAAAAAGAATATTGCATATATATATATATATATATATATATATATATATATATATTTATATAGTGGGGCAAAAAAAGTATTTAGTCAGCCACCAATTGTGCAAGTTCTCCCACTTAAGAAGATGAGAGAGGCCTGTAATTTTCATCATAGGTATACCTCAACTATGAGAGACAAATTGTGGAAACAAATCCAGAGAATCACATTGTCTGATTTGGAAAAAATTTATTTGCAAATTATGGTGGAAAATAAGTATTTGGTCAATATCAAAAGTTCATCTCAATACTTTGTTATATATCCTTTGTTGGCAATGACAGAGGTCAAACGTTTTCTGTAAGTCTTCACAAGGTTGTCACACACTGTTGCTGGTATGTTGGCCCATTCCTGCATGCAGATCTCCTCTAAAGCAGTGATGTTTTGGGACTGTCGCTGGGCAACACGGACTTTCAACTCCCTCCAAAGGTTTTCTATGGGGTTGAAATCTAGAGGCCACTCCAGGACCTTGAAATGCTTCTTACGAAGCCACTCCTTTGTTGCCCGGGCGGTGTGTTTGGGATCATTGTCATGCTGAAAGACCCAGCCACGTTTCATCTTCAATGCCCTTGCTGATGGAAGGAGGTTTACACTTAAAATCTCACAGTACATGGCCCCATTCATTCTTTCATGTACACGGATCAGTCGTCCTGTTCCCTTTGCAGAGAAACAGCCCCAAAGCATGATGTTGCCACCCCCATGCTTCACAGTAGGTATGGTGTTCTTTGGTTGCAACTCAGCATTCTCTCGACGAGTTGTGTTTCTACCAAACAGTTCTACTTTGGTTTCATCTGACCATATGACATTCTCCCAATCCGCTTCTGGATCATCCAAATGCTCTCTAGCATACTTCAGAGCTTAAGCAGGGGGACACGTCTGGCACTGCAGGATCTGAGTCCCTGGTGGCGTAGTGTGTTACTGATGGTAGCCTTTGTTACGTTGGTCCCAGCTCTCTGCAGGTCATTTACTAGGTTTCCCCGTGTGGTTCTGGGATGTTTGCTCACCATTCTTGTGATCATTTTGACCCCACGGGGTGAGATCTTGCGTGGAATCCCAGATCGAGGGAGATTATCAGTGGTCTTCCATTTTCTAATTATTGTTCCCACAATTGATTTCTTCACACCAAGCTGCTTGCCTATTGCATATTCAGTCTTCCCAGCCTGGTGCAGGTCTACAATTTTGTTTTTGGTGTCCTTCGACAGCTCTTTGGTCTTCACCATAGTGTAGTTTGGAGTGTGACTGTTTGAGGTTGTGGACAGGTGTCTTTTATACTGATAACAAGTTCAAACAGGTGCCATTAATACAGGTAATACGTGGAGGACAGAAGAGCCTCTTAAAGAAGAAGATACAGGTCTGTGAGAGCCAGAAATCTTGCTTGTTGTAGGTGACCAAATACTTATTTTCCACCATAATATGCAAATAAATTCTTTCCAAATCAGACAATGTGATTGTCTGGATTTGTTTCCACATTTTGTCTCTCATAGTTGAGGTATACCTATGATGAAAATTACAGGCCTCTCTCATCTTCTTAAGTGGGAGAACTTGCACAATTGGTGGCTGACTAAATACTTTTTTGCCCCACTGTATGTCTATGTATGTGCAAATATGTAGTTATGTGTTTATATGTGTATATATGTCTGTAAATACATACTGTATATACACATATAAATACATAAATACATATGTACATGCACACACACATATATATATATATATATATATATATATACATACATACATACATACATACAGTACATATACATGTTTAGGCTTGTATATGCATGCATCTCTATGTTAAAGCCCTTTAAAGCCTCTTTTTTTTTCTAACAACTGAAACCTCATATCTTTGAGTCCTTATCACTTTTGTGTGCAATACTTTTTTACAAATATTTTTATTAGATAGTGTTATTCTGGGGCCTATTTATGAAAGGCCTGTCAGACCTGAAGGCTCGCCAGAAACACGGGGCTTCAAGCTCCATACAGAGCTTGATAGATATGCCCCTCTGAGTGCAAGTGTACTTTGTAATGTATTTTGACACTTTTTTGTTTCACGAAATAGTTAACCAGAGCTCTGAGGATGTGGTAATCATTCTAGAGTAAATTGCAATTGTGCTCAAGCGACCGCGTTTACTTTCAATTTATAATACCAGCGGTAAACCCAATGAACGCAAACACCCATGATAAACCCCTTGCACACAAATGTTAGTGCTCCACTCATAATCTGTCCCTTATAAATCTATCTGCATTTAAAAATCTAACTGTATTACTAGTTCCATGGGCCCAGTTTATGTTGGAATAGTTAAAATATCCCATAATCACAGCACTGGTATTATTAGCAGCCTTTCCTATTTGTATTAGTAGTTGAGTTTCCTCCATGTCACTAATGTGGGGGGCGCTTGTAGCATGTTCCTAGTAATATTTTTAAAGAATGTTTTTCCAGCTCTTTATTTCAAACCACAGTGTCTCTACATTATCACTTGTATCATCATAAATATTTCCCTTATTGTCATTCATGCACAATCCATCCTCACGCTACAAATTTTACACAATTAAAAAGGTAGCCAAGTGCTCTAAAAAGTCAAACCCCTAATTTTTACACCATGTTTTTAACCATGAATTTGCTGCCCTTAGTTCCTTCTGCCTTACTGGGTTATCACATCGCACTGGCAATATCTTCCTGAAGAAATTTTTTAGGACACTCCATCACTCGCTTAGTACCAATATGCCCCATGACTGCAGGATCAGACCCATATCCCCCTAACAATGTATCAATACGCTCCACAACATGCCTAACATGAGCCCCTGGAAGACACCAAACTGTTCTATTTAAGGGCTCTGGATAACAAATTATCCTATTACTCTTCCTAATAATAGAGTCTCCTACATCCACCATCTGCCTCGGGCCAAGACTTGTGTACCCCTCTTCAATGACTGAAGGACTGTTCACTATATTAGGCAGAACAGCCCTCTCTGACACTGACACTCCTGAACTGATATCCCCAACATCTTCACTCAGTCTAGCAAATCTATTGGATGTACCAGCTCAGGATAGGCCTGTCTCTTCCGCATACTTTTACTTCCCCTTCTAACAGTGACCCAGCTACTTCCTGGAGTCTCCCCTCATCTGAATCCTCTCCATTCCCACTGCCAGAACCATGAACAACCTGCTCAGTCCTAACCATTTCCCTTTCAAGTGTCTGTATATTACGCAGTGTTTCAATTTGTTCTTCCAGAACTCTAACACGAGCTTCTAAAGAAACAATATGCTTACACTTACCATAGACATATGATCCCTGAAGGGGCTGATCCAGTGATGTAAACATATGGTAAGCTGTACACTGAATGATATTCAGTGTTTAATGGAACAATGTAAGCAAAAAGCTTTTATGTCACTTATGAAACAGCAACATTTAAAAATTATAAAACATGTTTTACATGAAAAAAGGATTAACCAAAACAGTTAAAATTTAAGTGGAAACTTGCTGGAAATCCATTACTGTGTATAACTGGTACCTGGATTTGTGTGGTTCATTGTAGCAACTCCCTCAGTTGTATTAATTTAACTGGATAAGATCTATCCAGATTTATATTTTAAAATACTTTTTCTTGGCAAATAGTAGCATACTGCCCCTTTAAATGATAGAAATCTAACATTATAACCACTAAATACTCTCTTAAAGCTTATTTTGAACAATCATACTTAAAAAGAGTATAATAAAAAAATTCATGTTTGGTGGTTCACACAAAATGTTGCAGCATGTGAGTTAATATGTATGAGCTTACATTGAGTCGTTTGTTCTTTAGCAATGTAAATGCATTGCTGTAAACTTCTATGTGCACTGACTGAACATAGGAAACTTTGGTGTTTGATCCTCTGTGCTCATTGGTGGTATAAACATGGAAAAATGGAAGGTTGGCTGAAGGTGCACTGCAGAGTTTAGAGAGAGTATAGCTGCAATTTCCCATATAATGATGGACTGCGCCATCAAATGTATTGTAATGAGGGTCTCCAGATGCACTGCAGATGGCATGAGCTGAAATCAAATGGGTAAGAATATAATTACTGATCTTTGAAAAAAATTAAGTCCTGAGTTCCTCAGTTAATATAACAAATAATAAACAAAACGTATTATTAGCTATAAAAACAGCATAGAACATATGAGCAATTTTATAAAACTGACAACATCATTAACTAACTAATATATCGCATAAAATTCTGGTCCTATCTCCTATCAAGGGCCTCCATTCTAATCCATTAGATAGATATTTGTTTCATTTTTTTTTTTAATTCAACTCATGTGGTTTCTATGGTGTTCTAATCCATAACTCCAGACTTTGTTATTTGAATATTTTAGGTTGAGCAAATTATAGGTGATGTGTGATGGGAAAACGTGAAAATGTGCGTCTATAAACTAACACTGAAAACAAAATATGGTGGCTTATTGATTCTGTATTGCTGATGACTGTGTAATGTGTTTGCTGACTTTTACACCTAATATAAAATATAAATTTACCAAACCGTACAATAAAAAATGTTATAATTTTGTAAGTAACATTTTTTTTTAAATGTCCTAAGCAAAAAGTGCAATTATTATAAATGAAAAGTATTTTACTTGTGTTCAAGTTTTATAGCTTAGAAGTATATTGCAGTTTCAACTGAAAATGGAAACTTAAAAAAAAACAGGATATGCAAAGCCAAAATGTGATATTGTGTTGTCAAGAATATTGAATTGTAATTATGTGAAAGCTGTGTTTTCTGATGACTTGGGATACTGTTTGTTGAGGGTTTTAATGCAAAGTATCTGATGGGTTATTACAAAATGATACTAGATAGATAGATAGATAGATAGATAGATAGATAGATTGGAATTAGCTTCATTTTGAAAACACTGATTTTTTTTTTTTTATCAAAGCTCACTTAGGCCCCTGTTCTAAACAGATCCCTGGGCTGGTGAAATTTTATAAGAATACTCACCAGCCTATCTATTTCCCTAGTGGAATTTAATAAAGACACTTTATTTATTACTTTATTGTCTCGCTATGGGGCATATACTGCATTTTCGTTTGGAGAGGTGATACATTCATTACAAAAGTGCACAATAACATTCATAATTTCAAAATGTTACAAAAAGAATAACTGAACTATTCACACACAAATACGCAGGGAAAAATTGTATTGTTAAGGTATATCAAAATGCATAACAAAATTGTTCACTAAAAATCATATTTTATCAAAAAAGTAAAATTTGTAGGTAAATTCTGCTTGTTTCTAAGCCACTACAGACAGCCTCTTATCACATGCTTTTTTATTTGCTTTTCACAACATGATACTGCTAGTTCATGTGGGTCATATAGATAACATTGTGCTCACGCCCGTAGAGTTATTTAAGAGTATGCACAACACAGCACTAATTGGCTAAAATAAAAGTGTTAATAAACAAACAGTCATTTGATCAGGGGGCTGTCAGAAGATGCTTAGATGCAAGGTGATCACAGAGGTAAGAAATATTAATATACTGTAACTGTGTTGGTTAGGCAAAACTGAGGAAAGGTTAATAAAGGGATTATCTATCTTTTAAAACAATAACAATTCTGGTGTAGACTCTCCCTTTAAGCATAATATTCATGTTTAAAACACGCCAGTTTCCCCCTCTGTATTTCACCCTCCATCGCAATCTTTTACCTAGCAGAGAGCTCTCATTTATTTGTATGGGAGACATCTTGCCACTCACAGGGGCTGCCCCTTTTTTATAGAATTCAATGAGGGCTGCCTCTGCAAGGGTTAGAGGGGAAAAACACATTTTGACCTGAGAATTTTTTTTAGAATCGGGGCCTAATGGATCAGAATGACTGCATTAATTTAGTTATGTTGTTTGCTGTCAACATGTTTATTTCCTGCTCATGACAAGACCTAGGGGCCTATCTATCAAGCTCCGAATGGAGCTTGATGGCCGTGTTTCTGGCGAGTCTTCAGGCTCGCCAGAAACACAAGTTATGGAGCAGTGGACACAAAGGCCGCTGCTCCATAACCCTGTCCGCCTGCTCTGAGCAGGCGGACAGGAATCACCAGAATTCAACCCGATTGAGTATGATCGGGTTGATTGACACCCCCTACTGGTGGCCCATTGGCCGTGAGTCTGCAGGGGGCGGTGTTGCACAAGCAGCTCTTGTGAGCTGCTGGTGCAATGCTGAATACGGAGAGCGTATTGCTCTCCGCATTCAGCGATGTCTTGCGGACCTGATCCTCACTGTCGGATCAGGTCCGCAAGACATTTGTTAAATTGGCCTCCTAGTTTCTATTGCTGTTGTAAAATTGTACAAACAGCTGGTAACATCATATATCTCCATAGACTTTAATAGAAATATTTGTTGTTTCCACCAGCTTCCACAGTTTAGAACAGCAATTGAAATTAGTACAAAAATAGTTTTTAAGCCAAAGTCAATGTTTTTACTATTTATTAGGGCAAGGGTATTCATTTCTGTCATTTTAGTACAATATATATATACAAACAACAAAACAAATTAGCTGGTATACACCTGTCTGTGAACATGTGTTTAATGTTCATTTTAAACTATTGTCCACAAAAAATTAAGGACAATGGGACCAATTTATCAATGTCTGTCTGACATGATATGCTGTAGTGTATCATGTCCGACAGAAATCAGTGAATGCCGACAGCATACGTTGTCGGCATTTAACATTGCACAAGCAGTTCACCAGAACTGCTTGTGCAATGCCGCCCCCTGTCAATCAGCCTGATCATATAGGATGTGGCGGATTGCATACCGCAGCCTTAGAGGCAGCGGACCAGTCATATAGGATCGGGCGGATTGCAGACCCCAGCCTTAGAGGCAGCGGACCAGTTATGGAGCAGCGGTCTTTAGACTGCTGCTTCGTAACTGCTGTTTCCGGTGAGCCTGAAGGCTCGTGCAGAAACAGGGGCATCAAGCTCCATTCGGAGCATGATAATTTGGCACCTATATATGCAATTTTTACAAACTTTGGTAGCTTTAGTAGTATCCAAAAACATAGCATTATATTCTCAAAAAAATGATCATAACAAAAAAATTTTATCTTAATATGTTGGTCATTTATCAAGTTTATTGCAACCTATAAACCCCACAACAACTTGTATGCAGGACTGTTCTCAGGTTTTTCACAGTACCTGGAATGAGTGGAGTGGTACGTCCAGTCGTAGATGTTATTGTAGTTTTAGGAGTTGTGACATCTATATTAAAAAAAAATGGTATATTGGGATAAAATTATTCACTTGTTCTTAGAAACTTCTTTCACAATACATACATATGTAAATAGATAGATAGATAGATAGATAGATAGATAGATAGATAGATAGATAGATAGGTTTCACCACAAGAACACACTATTACACCCTCCCTACCACCTGCAGGACTCCTGAAATATTGCAGAGTTAAAAAAAAATTGCCCCGTAGAAAGGGGTTAACAACCGAACATTAAAAATTAGATAAAATGCAGAGTTTAAACTTCAAACTAACATTGTGGAAGCTAAAACAAAAAGGTCCCCTGCTTTTCAATTGTATCCAAACAATAAATATGATAAAATGTATAATTAGTTACTACTGTATATTGGCAATAGTTACTACTGTATATTGGCAAATGTATTTCTAGAATTATTACACAAGATATTTACCTGTTGGTGTGGATGTGGGTGATGTGCCAGGTGGTAACACAGTTGATCTATTTGGATCTGAAAAAGGAACATTTTTAAAGTTCTGCATAATGTTGAGATATTCATAAATGTTCCAGAACATAAACATTTTTAGCTTACCACAAATAGTATCATTCTTCCAATGTCCCAAAGATACCCCTAAAGCTTCACAGGCTGTTGCATAAGACTTCAAGGCTTCACAAAGAAGGTCATCACTTCCCCCAGTGCCACAGTAATCAAAAACACAACTCTCAAAATATTGGTGAGGTCGTAGGTATTTATGGCATGGTCTGAATGGACCATTAGTATCTTTTATTATCCAGCACTTTCCTTCAGCCTCTTGTTCTAAGGTTGGTGGACATGTTGGAGGAGGTGGAGGCGTAGAGTCACATCTATAAACAGAAGCAAGCAAGCCAAGAACGTGATAAATATATAACATTTCCAATTGTATTGCAAATAAGGACTCTTATTATTAATATCATTGTTATTATTAGGGTTAAATTGTTAAAGATGTTAGAATAAACACACTATTAAAGGGAAATATACAAATATTGAAGCTGTTACCTTACTCTCATAGCAGGGATGTTAAACATAAAATAAATTCTGAACATAAGGATTTAGTGAAAGGAAACTTTTGATTGAAAATAATTAACAGATGTGTTTAATTTCTTTTCTTTCATATGAGTTATAGGCTTTATTATCACACACTAAATTGCAAAAGCCAAAATGTGGACATGATATTACCAACAAATAGATTATTACACTGCATACAATGCACTATTTTATAATATTTATATATTTATTACTCACATCCATTCATCATCAGGAACTCTCCAGCTGTTACCAAAGTCATTAACATTAGTTACTACTGTGCCATTGGGTATTGTGAAATCATCATGACGGTTATCATTATATGTTCCACATAATCCACACAATGTCCCTTTATATGCTTCCGTTACTTTAATGAGAAGCTCATGATCACCATTAAACTGAAGCTGGAGGCCAAAGTCTGTAGTAACAACAACATACTGACCACTTTGTACAATATCTATTCCAGACACATTAGCAGGAAGAGTAACTGAAATGTTGTTAATCTGAAAAGAATTGTAAAATACCAAGTTATTTTTTTTTCATATTTTCCACTATAGCATCAATAAATAATAAAAACTAATAATTATGAAAAAATAAACACAATTTTGAACAAGTACCCATGTTCATGGAACTTTATATATTACTTACATATACAATGTTTCCTTTGTCAAGTAAGATGTGCACCCCATCCACAGTGAGAGCAACAGAATTGATTGCGGTCCAGCTTTGGGAACCTCTGTGTTCATTACGTGTAGTGACAATAAAGTTGTTTGTTGTATTGACACATGTCTCAGCCACTGTGTAATTACAAGATCCTTGGAAGTGATGAAGTGTCCCATCAAAGGTTGAATAATGAGGGTCACCATAAATGTGACAAATTGTAGTGCTTGGTCGGTAACAACCTAATGAGCCATTTTCAACTTTGCATATTTCACCCTCAGCACAGGACACAGGAACACAGACCATGTTGTTGTTTCCTTGACATTCACACCTGTTTTCACAGTTATCTTTCAGGAAGCTTTCTCCTTTCTGTAAACAAAAATATGCAATGAAATATTATTTTCACCATTTTATTTATTAACTGTAAATGTTAGTGCTGAGCTTTATACACTTACATCGTAATATGTCTCATTATACCAACATCCACAGTCTGACTGAGAAACGCAAGTTCCTCCACTGATAACATATCCTTCATCACATTCACAGCCTTCGGTACATGGCAAACTACAATTATCTGGCCTGTTTGGTTCTAAACATGTGATCGGGCAGGCAGATGCACAAGCATTGTAATGACTATTGGATTGGCATTTGGGTTCTGAAACAAGAAATTTTGTGAAACATTTCACATTATTAAACTAAAAATAAGAACAAAGAACATGATAAAAAAGTAATAAACCTAATTGTATTGTATTTCTGAAAACATTTGAAAAAGATGTAATGAAATTCTGCCATTTACATTAGAGTAAAGTATTATATCTAGCATCTGAATTTCCTAAATAACCTTAATAGATTATAAAAAGCATTTATATAATTTCTGTATTAACAGCTATATTACATTGATAAAAAAAAAAAAACAAGAAGCATATGTTGCTTCACCTTTATATCTGCTAAGCATAGCAGATGTATTAAACTGTGTTTTGTAATAATATTTACCACAGTGTGTGATGTTCCTCCAGTTAATTAAAACTCCTTCTTTCTGACAAGCATCGGCATAAGCTGATAACAAACTGCACAGAATATTTTTATCACCATCCAAAGCACAAAGGTCGAACATGCAGCTTTCAAAGAATCCTGAGGGGTTGACCACTGAATGACACATTTGGAAAGGACCATCTTTACTTGTTAAGAGACCACAGAATCCATCACTCTTATACAGCTCTTCTTTTTCTGGTGAACATGGAGGCACTGGTGTAGGCTCAGGGTCATCAGGATGACACAGGGGATCGCCATCATCTACAATCCAGCTGTGACCTAGCTCTTCAGAGTTCTTTGCTTGCTGTCCATTTGGCATCATGAAGTCATCTGGCTTACGGTTGTTAAAGTTGCCACACATTCCACAAGTTTGTTTGGAATAAGTACTGGGAACCTTTACTTCTACTGAAGTGTCAGTGTCATAGGAGACTGTCAATCTGAAATCAGTCTCTAGAGTAACATATTTCCCAGTCCATCTCACCTTTACGGATCCTCCAACTAAGGTCACCGGAAGTGTAGTCCAGATGCCATTGACCTGTCAAAGATTATATCAGAGAACAAATACTCTGAGAACCATTACTTCACTTACTATACAAAACCACTAATTTAGAACACTATCTATTGTTTTTCTCTTTCAAAAAATGTCCCCTCATGTACATCATGTTTTAATAGCATTGTCTTTCCTTTACCATTCTTCCTATAAAAATGCATATTATTGTCATTATCAAAAATATATCCATTTTATTTAAAAACTTTGTGAAACAGGAAATCATTACTTACCAATACTCGATTTTTCTCATGTCTCACAATTTGTACTTTTTGATCATAAACTTCTACCAAGACTTTTTCCACAAAAGACACTGATGGATCACCACGATGTTCATTCTTTGCCTCAACATTAAAATATGGAAGAGATGTAGAACTATTGCAGGGTTTTGCCAATGTATAGGTGCAAAGTCCCATAAAATTATGATTTTGTCTGTCAAATGTGTCATAGTGAGGATCATTGTGGATTCTGCATATTCCATATGTATAGAAATAACATCCAGGAACTCCATTTGTTATTCCACAATACTGGTTGTTTGGACATGATGTATTAGTGCAGACTATACCACTGCCAGGGGATGGACATGTGCATCTTGAAGAACACGTGTCATCTGACCAGAACTCTGACCCTACTGGATAATGCTTATCTCCTTCCCAACATCCACATTTGTCACTTGGAACACATTTGTTGCCATTCAGAAGATATCCTGGGTCACAGATACATCCCTCAACACATGGAAGGTTGCAATCAGATGGTGCTCCTGGGTTGGCACAAGTAGCTGGACAGGCAGTGCCACACTGCTCATAATGACTGTTTGGTGGACATTGTGGTGCTGTAATGATAAAGACATAAAATATTATGAAAGTTGCATAAAAAATATTATAAAGTAAGATTGCCACTGAGGAATATTTCTGGCTACCACAGTTCAGTATAAACAGATTTGTGAATATACAATCTGTAAAGTATAATAACAGTTTATTCTACTTTCTGCATGCTAGACATAAATGTGGACCAACAATAATTTAACTTCCAATGAACTCACAATAATTTGACGTAAACCATATAAAATATAAGTGTTTCTGGGGTATAAGTACTTAAAAATGACCTTTAATACTATTAATTACTTAAGTTGTGTGAAAAAGAAAAGCAGGTGCATTAATATGTATATATTAAAATATGTGTGTGCATGTGTTAACGTCTTCTACAATCTAATGGTTCTATTTCTGTCTGTTTAATAAATTCCAGATTAACATAACCTAATTTTCTATAAATAATGTCCTTTTATTTTGCAAAAGAGATAAATAACTTTTAACAGTTAATACTACTTGCTACATACTCAACATAAATATGGGCATGCAGGCACCTAAAAATACATTAGGGTCAAAGTTTAAATGCACATAGATTAATTACGTCTTTGAATAGAAACCTATTTGTAAAATACATGTATTGGCAAAAATGCTTCTAGTAAAAGTTATCACTGTTTAAGTGTAAAACATAGCTAGATATTCTCAGTGCACCAACATTTTAAATACTGCATCTGCTCAGAGAGCTAGTGGGGCTTGTTTCATGTCATCAATGAACAAATTGAGTCATTACCAGATTGTACATGCACATTAGGCTCTCTCAGCAAGTGCTATATTTAAAATGCTAGTGTACGGTGCATACTTTAATACACTTGTAAAACAGCTATAGCTTTTATTAGAAGCATTTTTGTTAATACATTTATGTTACAAATGTCAAAACTGAAATGTATCCATGTGGATTCTAACTTTGGCTGGAATGTTTCTTTAACTTGAAATAAGCCTACAAAGTTGGACATAAACCACATAAAATGCTAGTGTATCTGGGATATAAATACTTACAAATTACTTTTAATACTGTTAATTATATAAATTGTGTGTGGGGGGGGGGAACTGTGCATTAATAGAGGTATAGTGGTAACAAGACAGGTTTCTTAATAACATGGGCAAACATTATTTATGTATTTATTTACAGCTCACCAAACTTTTTAAATAAAAAAAAAAAAATTAAGGTGTTGCCTATAACACAGAATAGTTCCGGAACATATTGCAAACATAATGGTCTGGTAATTTACCTGACACATAGGGACTTGTTTTTGAAGATGTTGCTGAGATGCCAGGTGAAGTAGCTGGAGTTGTATAAAATGAATCTATCAACAATAAAAAAAGGCTTTAAAAAGATTTTATGTCACTTTCCATTCAAACATAGTGTTTATATGTAAAAATATAAACTATGTGAAAGCAAAATCTTTAAACAAACTTACGCCTAGATTACGAGTCTTGCGTTAGGCTTAAAAAGCAGCGTTGAGAGGTCCCAACGCTGCTTTTTAACGCCCGCTGGTATTACGAGTCTGGCAGGTACAGGTGTACCGCTCACTTTTTTTCCGCGACTCGAGCATACCGCAAATCCACTTATGTAAATTGCGTATCCTATCTTTTTAATGGAACTTGCATAGCGCTGGTATTACAAGTCTGCCAAAAAGTGAGCGGTACACCCTCTCCTGTCAAGACTCGTACCGCATTTAAAAGTCAGTAGTTAAGAGCTTTATGGGCTAACGCCGTAACATAAAACTCTTAACTAAAGTGCTAAAAAGTACACTAACACCCATAAACAACCTATTAACTCCTAAACTGAGCCCCCTCCCCCACATCACAAACACTAAAATACAAATTTTAACCCCTAATCTGCCTAACCGGACATCGCCGCCACTTTAATAAATGTATTAACCCCTAAACTGCCGCACTCCCGCCTCGCAAACACTAGTTAAATATTATTAACCCCTAATCTGCCATCCCTAACATCACCGACACCTACCTACATTTATTAACCCCTAATCTGCCGACCCCAACGTCGCCGCCACTATATTAAATTTATTAACCCCAAATCTAAGTATAACCCTAACCCTAACACCCCCCTAGCATAAATATTATTTAAATAAATCGAAATAAAATTACTACAATTAAATAAATTATTCCTAATTAAAACGAAATACTTACCTATAAAATAAACCATAAGCTAGCTACAATACAACTAATAGTTACATTGTAGCTAGCTTAGGATTTATTTTTATTTTACAGGCAACTTTGTTTTTATTTTAACTAGGTACAATAGTTATTAAATAGTTATTAACTATTTAATAACTTCCTAGTTAAAATAAATACAAATATACCTGTAAAATAAATCCTAACCTAAGTTACAATTACATCTAACACTACACTATAATTAAATAAATTAACTAAATTAACTACAATTAATTACAATTAGTTTAAATAAACTAAATTACGAAAAAAACACTAAATTACAGAAAATAATAAAATAATTACAAGTTTTTAAACTAGTTACACCTAATCTAATCCCCCTAATAAAATTAAAAAGTCCCCCAAAATAATAAAAATCCCTACCCTATACTAAATTACTAGTGTACGGTGCATACTTTAATACACTTGTAAAACAGCTATAGCTTTTATTAGAAGCATTTTTGTTAATACATTTATGTTACAAATGTCAAAACTGAAATGTATCCATGTGGATTCTAACTTTGGCTGGAATGTTTCTTTAACTTGAAATAAGCCTACAAAGTTGGACATAAACCACATAAAATGCTAGTGTATCTGGGATATAAATACTTACAAATTACTTTTAATACTGTTAATTATATAAATTGTGTGTGGGGGGGGGGGGACTGTGCATTAATAGAGGTATAGTGGTAACAAGACAGGTTTCTTAATAACATGGGCAAACATTATTTATGTATTTATTTACAGCTCACCAAACTTTTTAAATAAAAAAAAAAAAAATTAAGGTGTTGCCTATAACACAGAATAGTTCCGGAACATATTGCAAACATAATGGTCTGGTAATTTACCTGACACATAGGGACTTGTTTTTGAAGATGTTGCTGAGATGCCAGGTGAAGTAGCTTGAGTTGTATAAAATGAATCTATCAACAATAAAAAAAGGCTTTAAAAAGATTTTATGTCACTTTCCATTCAAACATAGTGTTTATATGTAAAAATATAAACTATGTGAAAGCAAAATCTTTAAACAAACTTACGCCTAGATTACGAGTCTTGCGTTAGGCTTAAAAAGCAGCGTTGAGAGGTCCCAACGCTGCTTTTTAACGCCCACTGGTATTACGAGTCTGGCAGGTACAGGTGTACCGCTCACTTTTTTCCGCGACTCGAGCATACCGCAAATCCACTTATGTAAATTGCGTATCCTATCTTTTCAATGGAACTTGCATAGCGCTGGTATTACAAGTCTGCCAAAAAGTGAGCGGTACACCCTCTCCTGTCAAGACTCGTACCGCATTTAAAAGTCAGTAGTTAAGAGCTTTATGGGCTAACGCCGTAACATAAAACTCTTAACTAAAGTGCTAAAAAGTACACTAACACCCATAAACAACCTATTAACTCCTAAACTGAGCCCCCTCCCCCACATCACAAACACTAAAATACAAATTTTAACCCCTAATCTGCCTAACCGGACATCGCCGCCACTTCAATAAATGTATTAACCCTTAAACTGCCGCACTCCCGCCTCGCAAACACTAGTTAAATATTATTAACCCCTAATCTGCCATCCCTAACATCACCGACACCTACCTACATTTATTAACCCCTAATCTGCCGACCCCAACGTCGCCGCCACTATATTAAATTTATTAACCCCAAATCTAAGTATAACCCTAACCCTAACACCCCCCTAGCATAAATATTATTTAAATAAATCGAAATAAAATTACTACAATTAAATAAATTATTCCTAATTAAAACGAAATACTTACCTATAAAATAAACCATAAGCTAGCTACAATACAACTAATAGTTACATTGTAGCTAGCTTAGGATTTATTTTTATTTTACAGGCAACTTTGTTTTTATTTTAACTAGGTACAATAGTTATTAAATAGTTATTAACTATTTAATAACTTCCTAGTTAAAATAAATACAAATATACCTGTAAAATAAATCCTAACCTAAGTTACAATTACATCTAACACTACACTATAATTAAATAAATTAACTAAATTAACTACAATTAATTACAATTAGTTTAAATAAACTAAATTACGAAAAAAACACTAAATTACAGAAAATAATAAAATAATTACAAGTTTTTAAACTAGTTACACCTAATCTAATCCCCCTAATAAAATTAAAAAGTCCCCCAAAATAATAAAAATCCCTACCCTATACTAAATTACAAGGACTTAAAAGGACTTTTTGCGGGGCATTGCCCCAAAGTAATCAGCTCTTTTACCTGTAAAAAAAAAAGACAATACCCCCCCACATTACAACCCACCACCCACACACCCAACCCTACTCTAAAACCCACCCAATCCCCCCTTAATAAAACCTAACACTACCCCCTTGAAGATCACCCTACCTTGAGACGTCTTCACCTAACACTGCAGAAGTGGTCCTCCAGACGGTCTGAAGTCTTCATCCTATTCGGGCAGAAGAGGTCCTCCAGATAGCCAGAAGTCTTCATCCAGACGGCTTCTTCTATCTTCATCCATCCGGAGCGGGTCCATCTTCAAGACATCTGACGCGGAGCATCCTCTTCTTTCCGACGACTAACACTAAATGACGGTACCTTTACGTGATGTCATCCAAGATGGTGTCTATTCAATTCCAATTGGCTGATAGAATTCTATCAGCCAATCGGAATTAAGGTTGAAAAAATCCTAGTGGCTGATCCAATCAGCCAATAGGATTGAGCTTGCATTCTATTGGCTGTTCCAATCAGCCAATAGTATGCAAGCTCAATCCTATTGGCTGATTGGATCAGCCAATAGGATTTTTTCTACCTTAATTCCGATTGGCTGATAGAATTCTATCAGCCAATCGGAATTGAAGGGACGCCATCTTGGATGACGTCACTTAAAGGTACCGTCATTTAGTGTTAGTCGTCGGAAAGAAGAGGATGCTCCGCGTCGGATGTCTTGAAGATGGACCCGCTCCTTTCTGGATGGATGAAGATAGAAGATGCCGCCTGGAAGAGGACTTCTAGCTGTCTGGAGGACCTCTTCTGCCCGGTTGGGTGAAGACATCTCAAGGTAGAGTGATCTTCAAGGGGGTAGTGTTAGGTTTTATTAAGGGGGGATTGGGTGGGTTTTAGAGTATGGTTGGGTGTGTGGGTGGTGGGTTGTAATGTTAGGGGGGTATTGTATTTTTTTTACAGGTAAAAGAGCTGATTACTTTGGGACAATGCCCCGCAAAGGGCCCTTTTAAGGGCTATTTGTAATTTAGTATAGGGTATGGCTTTTTATTATTTTGGGGGGCTTTTTTATTTTATTAGGGGGATTTGATTAGGTGTAATTAGTTTAAAATTCTTGTAATTATTTTATTATTTTCTGTAATTTAGTGGGGGGGGGGGGTTCTGTAATTTAGTTTATTTAATTTACTTGTAATTAATTGTAGTCAATTTAGGTAATTTATTTAATTATAGTGCAGTGTAATTGTAACTTAGGTTAGGATTTATTTTACAGGTATATTTGTATTTATTTTAACTAGGAAGTTATTAAATAGTTAATAACTATTTAATAACTATTGTATCTAGTTAAAATAAAAACAAAGTTGCCTGTAAAATAAAAATAAACGCTAATCTAGATACAATGTAACTATTATTTATATTGTAGCTAGCTTAGGGTTTATTTTATAGGTAAGTATTTAGTTTAAAATAGGAATAATTTATTTAAAAATAGTAATTTTATTTAGATTTATTTAAATTATATTTAAGTTAGGGGGGATAGGATTAGACTTAGGTTTAGGGGTTAACAACTTTATTATAGTGGTGGCGTTGTTGGGGGCGACAGATTAGGGGTTCATAAGTATAATTAATGTAGGTGGAGGCGGTGTCTGGAGTGGCATATTAGGGGTTAATAATATAATGTAGGTGTCGGCGATGTCGGGGGCGGCAGATTAGGGGTTAATAAGTGTAAGATTAGTGGTGTTTAGACTCGGGGTTCATGTTAGGGTGCTAGGTGTAGACATAACTTTCGTTTCCCCATAGGAATCAATGGGGTTGTGTTAGGAGCTGAACGCTGCTTTTTTGCAGGTGTTAGACTTTTTTTCAGCCGAATCAGCCCCCTTGATTCCTATGGGGAAATCGTGCACAAGGACGTTTTGCCAGCTTACCGCTACCGTAAGCAGCGCTGGTATTGAGGTGAGATGTGGAGCTAAATTCTGCTCTACGCTCACTTTTTTGCGGCTAACGCCGGGTTTCTAATGACCCATAATACCAGCGTTGTCTGTGGTGAGTGGTAAGGAAAAACTGTGCGTTAGCACCGCACATCATTACCGACAAGAACTCGTAATCTAGCCATTAGAATTTGTAACATAAACACACAAACACCTTTTGCAAATCAATTCAACATTTATATAAACTAATTAATTATAAATAATATTTTTATAAAGATACATCTAGAAATTCTTAATGCAAATAACCAAAAAAAAAAAAATGGAAATAAACAGCAGCTATACTTATGTTTACAAATATGTGTAAAAAATATCAAATTACCAAGTATCTGATGTTAAAGCAAAATAAAACAACGGGACATAAATAATGGTGCACTAATATCTTCAAGTGCCCATAGTAAAGGAATTCTAGACAAACTATATATTTAATTTAAGCTCAGATCATTTACCTGAGACACTTGGGACACTAGATGTAGAATCAAATGAGACACCTGGATCACTAAATGTCGTAGAATCCAAAGTGCTGGATGAGATTGTGAAAGCAGGGCCTGCGTATGAAAAAAACCCTATATAAATGTATTCTCACACTAAATAAAACACAAAAGAACAACAAATAAAAACCTATGCAGGCTGTATAAATAGACATTCACTAGACAGAGATGAAAGCAAGTATATTCTCAAGCTGAAGGCAGGCCTATCTGCTTCCATGATTAATTAAAATGATAAGTTTTATATTATTATAAAGACACATATGGAAATTCTTAATGCAAATAAGCAAAAAGCAAACAAATAAAGCATGAGAACAAACAGCAGCCATATTTATATTTACAAGAGAGAAGTATGTGACAAAAATGTCAAATTATCAAATGTCTATAAATGATGTTAAAGCAACATAAAACAAAGGGACATAATTAATGTTGCACTAATGGTTTCATCATATGCCCATGGTAAAGGAATTCTAGACAAAACTATATATTTAATTTAAGCTCAGATCATATACCTGAGACACTTGGGCCACTAGATGTTGTAGAATCCAATGAGACACCTGGACCACTAAATGTTGTAGAATCCAATGTGCTGGATGAAATTGTGAAAGCAGGGCCTGTGTATAAAAAAAACACCTTTATAACTATATTCCCACACTAAATAAAACACACAAAAACAACAAAACAAAATAAATCTATGCAGGCTGTATAAATAGACATTCACTAGACATAGAAGATAGCAAGTATATTGTCTCAAGCTCAGGCCCAAAAATGTCAATGATTGCCATTGCCCATGAAAAGCACACTTTTTTTATGTAAAGTTACATTTTAAGGTAGAACACTTTATTGAACTACAACTAATACCAGTTTACACGTTCTTACAAGCATGAACGGAACTACTTGAAACCCAACAAAGAGCCCCAACTGAGACAATATTCAAACACATTGAACTGTCAATTAGCAAGTAAGCTAGACCAGCTTGCCATGAGAACAATTGTGAGCAACCTAAACATAAGGTTGGTGATTTTTAGAAAAGTTGCTTTGGGTGCTTTCAATGTCCCCATCAACCAGCCAATAAAATGAAAACCTGGATGTGATTGCACAACAGATGCTTGATATTCAATGTTGTTGCTCTGTACATTAAAACACAGCAAATTAAACTTTTTGAACAACAATCATCTAATAAGCTCTGTTTTATCAGCACTTGATGCAAGATACCAACAGCTATTTTTATATATTCACTCATATCCTTATACAGATCTCATCAGGCTTCAACTTATGTTCTGTCTACCCTGCACCTGCCCAATCTGCTAAGGTGAGTCACATTTACAGTTAAGGAGGAAGAGTCTGGTTCTATCACATTTTTGGGTTAACTACATTTCTTGTGAGTACTGCCCAAGACTATGAGTCAAATATAAGAAGAACTGTGACTGTTAAAAAATACACATTTAATAAACCTACCTGAGGAAGTTATAGCTGTGTGCAGACTTGTGCCAGAGCTTTCACTTGAGGTACTGGAAACTGTGTGCAAAAAATGCAATCAATTAACAAAATAAAGTTACAGTAAAAATCTAATTTAGTTCATGTAATCAATTGCAGATTAGAAATACAGATATGCTTCAAGTAATACTACTTATATTCTCTTCAGCTTACTGCAACAGTCAAATGTACAACTAGGTTAGAAAAGTTGTTAATTATGGTTCAGGGTTATCAGACAGGACAAGTCAAGGTTCATTATGCCGATGTTGGGGGGGCGACAGATTAGGGGTTCATAAGTATAATTAATGTAGGTGGAGGAGGTGTCCGGAGTGGCAGATTAGGGGTTAATAATATAATGTAGGTGTCGGCGATGTCGGGGGCGGCAGATTAGGGGTTAATAAGTGTAAGATTAGGGGTGTTTAGACTCGGGGTTCATGTTAGGGTGCTAGGTGTAGACATAACTTTTGTTTCCCCATAGGAATCAATGGGGCTGCATTAGGAGCTGAACGCTGCTTTTTTGCAGGTGTTAGACTTTTTTTCAGCCGAATCAGCCCCCTTGATTCCTATGGGGAAATTGTGCACGAGCACGTTTTGCCAGCTTACCGCTACCGTAAGCAACGCTGGTATTGAGGTGAGATGTGGAGCTAAATTCTGCTCTACGCTCACTTTTTTGCAGCTAACGCCGGGTTTCTAATGACCCATAATACCAGCGTTGTCTGTGGTGATTGGTAAGGAAAAACTGTGCGTTAGCACCGCACACTATTACCGACAAGAACTCGTAATCTAGCCGTTAGAATTTGTAACATAAACACACAAACACCTTTTGCAAATCAATTCAACATTTATATAAACTAATTAATTATAAATAATATTTTTATAAAGATACATCTAGAAATTCTTAATGCAAATAACCAAAAAAAAAAAAAACATGGAAATAAACAGCAGCTATTCTTATGTTTACAAATATGTGTAAAAAATATCAAATTACCAAGTATCTGATGTTAAAGCAAAATAAAACAACGGGACATAAATAATGGTGCACTAATATCTTCAAGTGCCCATAGTAAAGGAATTCTAGACAAACTATATATTTAATTTAAGCTCAGATCATTTACCTGAGACACTTGGGCCACTAGATGTTGTAGAATCAAATGAGACACTTGGATCACTAAATGTCGTAGAATCCAAAGTGCTGGATGAGATTGTGAAAGCAGGGCCTGCGTATGAAAAAACCCTATATAAATGTATTCTCACACTAAATAAAACACAAAAGAACAACAAATAAAAACCTATGCAGGCTGTATAAATAGACATTCACTAGACAGAGATGATAGCAAGTATATTCTCAAGCTGAAGGCAGGCCTATCTGCTTCCATGATTAATTAAAATGATAAGTTTTATATTATTATAAAGACACATATGGAAATTCTTAATGCAAATAAGCAAAAAGCAAACAAATAAAGCATAAGAACAAACAGCAGCCATATTTATATTTACAAGAGAGAAGTATGCGACAAAAATGTCAAATAATCAAATGTCTATAAATGATGTTAAAGCAACATAAAACAAAGGGACATAACTAATGTTGCACTAATAGTTTCATCATATGCCCATAGTAAAGGAATTCTAGACAAAACTATATATTTATTTTAAGCTCAGATCATATACCTGAGACACTTGGGCCACTAGATGTTGTAGAATCCAATGAGACACCTGGACCACTAAATGTTGTAGAATCCAATGTGCTGGATGAAATTGTGAAAGCAGGGCCTGTGTATAAAAAAAACACCTTTATAAATATATTCCCACATTAAATAAAACACACAAAAACAACAAAACAAAATAAATCTATGCAGGCTGTATAAATAGACATTCACTAGACATAGAAGATAGCAAGTATATTGTCTCAAGCTCAGGCCCAAAAATGTCAATGATTGCCATTGCCCATGAAAAGCACACTTTTTTTATGTAAAGTTACATTTTAAGGTAGAACACTTTATTCAACTCCAACTAATACTAGTTTACACGTTCTTACAAGCATGAACGGAACTACTTGAAACCCAACAAAGAGCCCCAACTGAGACAAAATTCAAACACATTGAACTGTCAATTAGCAAGTAAGCTAGACCAGCTTGCCATGAGAACAATTGTGAGCAACCTAAACATAAGGTTGGTGATTTTTAGAAAAGTTGCTTTGGGTGCTTTCAATGTCCCCATCAACCAGCCAATAAAATGAAAACCTGGATGTGATTGCACAACAGATGATTGATATTCAATGTTGTTGCTCTGTACATTAAAACACAGCAAATTAAACTTTTTGAACAACAATCATCTAATAAGCTCTGTTTTATCAGCACTTGATGCAAGATACCAACAGCTATTTTTATATATTCACTCATATCCTTATACAGATCTCATCAGGCTTCAACTTATGTTCTGTCTACCCTGCACCTGCCCAATCTGCTAAGGTGAGTCACATTTACAGTTAAGGAGGAAGAGTCTGGTTCTATCACATTTTTGGGTTAACTACATTTCTTGTGAGTACTGCCCAAGACTACGAGTCAAATATAAGAAGAACTGTGACTGTTAAAAAATACACATGTAATAAACCTACCTGAGGAAGTTATAGCTGTGTGCACACTTGTGCCAGAGCTTTCACTTGAGGTACTGGAAACTGTGTGCAAAAAATGCAATCAATTAACAAAAGAAAGTTACAGTAAAAATCTAATTTAGTTCATGTAATCAATTGCAGATTAGAAATACAGATATGCTTCAAGTAATACTACTTATATTCTCTTCAGCTTACTGCAACAGTCAAATGTACAACTAGGTTAGAAAAGTTGTTAATTATGATTCGGGGTAATCAGACAGGACAAGTCTAGGTTCATTATGCCCTAGTAATAAGTGGATATATTTACAATGTGTATGTGCATATGCATGGGTTAAATAACATAAAATAAAATAATATTTTCATTAATGTGAATCTAGGGCATTTACCTGGTATAACAGGAGACGTGACTGGTTTTGAATCAGGTGTTATGTGACTGGATGTAGCTACAGGAGTGGCTGAAGAAACATCTATTAAAAATATGATTAGTTGATAGAACATTAGTATTAACTGCTTAAAAAAATTAAGTATAACCAAAGTTTCTTACCTGTTACAGTCTCTGTTGGCAAAGTTTCAGGTGGTGACATAGTTGTTCTATTTGGATCTGGATGAAAAAAAGCAATACATTGAGTTTTGTGCAATGTTTAAATATGCAAGTTATATATGTTTTATATTGCAGCACAGAGATTATCAACCACCATCTAGTACTTAGAATGTTTCACGTAGAGATTGTGTACATGCAGATATATTAATGTTTAAGGCATGTGTAGAGATTACTTGACTAGTGATCTCTATCTTACACAAAGAGCTTGGGGTTTGAGTTTAGGTATTTGGTTTTGGGTTCAAGTTAGGGTTACCCAGAGAGGTTTGAAATGTCATGACATGCAAGGAATTTGCTATGCACACATTCTCCCAACATTACAAAATGTCTGTGATTCTTTTTCCTTGCAATATTGTTGTTTGGGGGAAATTCCTGGTTAGAACCAACTGTAAAAGAAATTAAATCTTTGAAGCTTACCACATATGGTATTATTCTTCCAGTGTCCAAGAGAAACCCCTAAAGCTTCACAGGCTGCTGCATAAGACTTTAAGGCTTCACAAAGAAGGTCATCACTTCCTCCAGTGCCACAGTAATCAAAAATGCAACTCTCAAAGTATTGGTTTGGTCGTAGATATTTATGACATGGTCTGAATGGACCATTAACATCTTTTAGAATCCAACACTTTCCTTCAGCCTCTTGTTGTAAAGTGGGTGGGCATGTAGGAGGAGTTGGAGGAGTAGAGTCACATCTATAAGCAGAAAGAGCCAAGACTAGTTAAAAATGCAATTTTAAAAATAATTGTCCTGCTACAAAATTTTATTGGATTCCAATCTGATTTAAAGACTATTGTAAACTTCATTCAAGTCTAAATACTATTGTTCTTTTTGAGGCAAAGTATTTTCAATATGCACTTTCGTGCACTATATACAATTAATAAGTGACAATAAATCTCAATACTCCATAAAGTAAAAATGTCACACTGAGGGCAAGATTACAAGTTAAGCTATATAAAGCTATTGAGGCATATTTATCAAGCTCCGTACGGAGCTTCATGCCCCGTGTTTCCGGTGAGTCTTCAGGCTCGCCGGAAACAGAAGTTATGAAGCAGCGGTCTTTTCCCCATAGACATCAATGGGGTTGCATTACGGCGATCATCATTCCGCGATCGCAGGTGTTACTTTTTTTCTGACACTTTCTCTCCATTGATGTCTATGGGGGAAAGCATGCACGAGTACATAAAGTCAGGTCTTGGATTTTGTGCGGTATGGAGCGTATCGCACCGTACCACACAACAAAAGAAGGTTTTTACATAACTTTTAATGGCAGTGCTATGGAAAGTGCGATAATGTGATAGCGTAAAACTTGTAATCTTGGTGTGAGTGAGCAACTACTAGATATAATTTCACTTTGCATGTTTACCCAAGACAATGTACATATATTATTTTTAAAATAAATACTGAAACAAAATTTTTAATAAATTATAAAAAAACATGCATTAAATATAATTTTTACATTAGTCAGCAACATAAAAATACTCACATCCATTCGTCATCCGGAACTCTCCAACTGTTACCGAAGTCGTTAACATTAGTCACTACAGTGCCATTGGGAATTGTGAAATCATCATGTCTGTCATCATTGTATGTCCCACACAATCCACACAGTGTCCCTTTATATATTTCTAATACTTTGACAAAAAGCTCATGATCACCATTAAACTGAAGTTGGAGACCAAAGCTTGTAGTAATAATGACATACTGACCATTTTGTACAATATCTATTCCGGACACATTAGCAGGAAGAGTAACTGAAATGTTGTTAACCTGAAAATAAGTTTAACATAACAAGTTAATTTTTTCCTAACAAATAATGCATACTTCATATTAAAGATACAGTAAATTGAAACATAATAATTGAGTAAAAGAAGCCATATTATGTACTGTTATCAAATAGTTAAAGTATGTTGAGAAGATTATAAATAGTCATTATTTTGTAAAGAAAATAATATAATTATATTATATCTATTACTTACATATACAGAGTTGCCTTTGTCAAGTAAGATGTGCACCCCATCCACAGTGAGAGCAACAGAATTGATTGCAGTCCAGCTTTGGGAACCTCTGTGTTCATTACGTGTAGTGACAATAAAGTTGTTTGTTGTATTGACACATGTCTCAGCCACTGTGTAATTACAAGATCCTTGGAAGTGATGAAGTGTCCCATCAAAGGTTGAATAATGAGGGTCACCATAAATGTGACAAATTGCAATGCTTGGTCGGTAACAACCCAATGAGCCATTTTCAACTTTGCATATTTCACCCTCAGCACAAGACACAGGAACACAGACCATGTTGTTGTTTCCTTGACATTCACACCTGTTTTCACAGTTATCTTTTAGGAAGCTTTCTCCTTTCTAAAAAATAAACAAACAAACATATTTTTTTTTTACAGTTTTATTTATTAACTTTATATGTTAACACTGAATTCCACTTACATCATAATATGTCTCATTATACCAACATCCACAGTTGGACTTAGAAACACAAGTCCCTCCACTGATAACATATCCCTCATCACATTCACAGCCTTCGGTACATGGCAAACTACAATTATCCGGAGCATTTGGTTCAAGACATGTGACCGGGCAGGCAGATGCACAAGCATTGTAATGGCTATTGAGTGGGCATTTGGGTTCTGAAATTAGAAAGTTAGCAAGATCACTAAGACAGTTCAAATAAGGATATGTTACTTATTAGTCTAACAAAATAAATATATTATAGTAATGTATTATTTGGTAAATACCTAGTATTCAATAAAAAAAATATTCATGATTCAGATAGAGCATGCACATTTAAACCACTTTCTAATTTACTTCTATTATAACATTTTCTTTGTTTTCTTGGTATCCTTTGTAGAAAAGCAGGGACTAAAAGCTCAGGAGCGTGCACATGTCTGGAGACGTATATGGCAACAGTTTAGCAAAAATATGATCCAGTTGCAAGATCACTAGATGGCACCAATATTTCCTGCAATGAAATGCTCGAGACACCTACCTAGGAATCCAATCAACAAAGAATATTATGGCAATAAAGCAAATTTGATCATAGAAGTAAATTGAAAACTTTTTTACAATTGCGTGCTCTGTCTGACTCACAAAATCATTCTTTTTGGTTTCAAATCCCTTTATTTATTACTATACTTGTTACTGTCATTGCCTTATTATAAAACATGTACATGTCTAAATAGTTTGTATTAAAAATACAATTACTTAGCTTACATTTAAATTAACAATATACTGTAAATACAAATATAATTGCATTGCTTTCTGCAAGATTAAAGTATCTTTCATAATGTAGGTCTTAATTTACAACATGGTTAATAAATGTAGGCGCTGTAATAGATATTGTAACAATATTTACCACAGTGTGTGATGTTTCTCCAGTTAATTAAAACTCCTTCTTTCTGACAAGCATCGGCATAAGCTGATAACAAACTGCACAGAATATTTTTATCACCATCCAAAGCACAAAGGTCGAACATGCAGCTTTCAAAGAATCCTGAGGGGTTGACCACTGAATGACACATTTGGAAAGGACCATCTTTACTTGTTAAGAGACCACAGAATCCATCACTCTTATACAGCTCTTCTTTTTCTGGTGAACATGGAGGCAATGGTGTAGGCTCAGGGTCATCAGGATGACACAGGGGATCGCCATCATCTACAATCCAGCTGTGACCTAGCTCTTCAGAGTTCTTAGCTTGCTGTCCATTTGGCATCATGAAGTCATCTTGCTTACGGTTGTTAAAGTTGCCGCACATTCCACAAGTTTGTTTGGAATAAGTACTGGGAACCTTTACTTCTACTGAAGTGTCAGTGTCATAGGAGACTGTCAATCTGAAATCAGTCTCTAGAGTAACATATTTCCCAGTCCACCTCACCTTTACGGATCCTCCAACTAAGGTCACCGGAAGTGTGGTCCAGATGTCATTGACCTGTGAAAGATCATATCAGAAAACAAATACTCTTTGAACATCTAGTTCAAGATATGTAGCTTTAAACATTACATTTTACTGTTTACATTAGCTTTACAATATTCCCAGCCATATAGATGACTGTATTTTATGTTTTGTAACAATTTAAGAGAATTTCAATCATTTTCAATTCACCTAGTATTCAAAACAAATAAGCTTTTTTGTCTTTTTTAAGAACATTATATATTCTTGTAATATTTTTCTCACTTAAGCAACATCCGTTCGTGTATATAATGGTATAAATATGTTGTCTTCTGTTCCTCTTATTCCCTCTAGTTACACATTTTGGGCCAGATTACAAGTCGAGCGCAAAATATCGCTTTAGCTAAAGCGATATTTGCTTTCCACTTAGTAATAACAGAGCACGTTAATGTGCGCAGGTATTACAAGTTTACAACAATGCACATGCGAGCTCACGTGCGCATTGCTGGGAAGCATTGCGCTCATGAGAGCATGCTTCTATGGGCTCCTATAGGAGACTCATTCTGATGCCGTCACAGACAGTAGTGCAGTGATGGTCAGCAGTTAGTAAATATATATATATATAAATGACTATTTTCATATATATTTATGAAAAGTCACTTTTCAGAGACGACTCCCAACAACTTTAATGCCTCAAAACTGCCTAGTGCAGTTTTTTTTTATTTAAAAAAAAAAAAAAAAGATATCTTTTTTTTTAAATAAAAAACTATATTGCCCTCTATTTTAAGGTAATTTGGGGCACTTTTAGAAAATTAACCAGAGATCGGATCTCTGGTTAATTTTCGTATGGATAATTGCTACCGCGAAGTCGCAGTAGCAATAACCAGCTACTTGTAATGGCTGGTAAATTTTTCAGGCTCCCACAAATGGGCAAATGTGCCCATTTGAGGGAGCCCATAATTTAGGGCTCCACTTGTAATCTAGCACTTCATTGGCATTATCCAAATATATATCCATCACATTTTAATTTTATGTTAAACAATGAAAAGTTATCTACTTACCAATACTCGGTTTCGTTCATGTCTCAGAATTTGTACTTTTTGATCATAAACTTCTACCAAGACCTTTTCCACAAACGACACTGATGGATCACCACGATGTTCATTCTTTGCCTCAACATTAAAATATGGAAGAGATGTTGAAATATTACAGGGTTTTGCCAGCGTATAAGTACAAAGTCCCATAAAATTATGATTTTGTCTGTCAAATGTGTCATAGTGAGGATCATTGTGGACTCTACAAATGCCGTATGTATAGAAATAACAACCAGGAACTCCATTTGTTATACCACAGTACTGGTTACTTGGACATGATGCATTGGAGCAGACTATACTGCTGCCAGGGGATGGACATGTGCATCTTGAAGAAC
Organism: Bombina bombina; assembly: GCF_027579735.1. Lineage (NCBI taxonomy): Eukaryota > Metazoa > Chordata > Amphibia > Anura > Bombinatoridae > Bombina > Bombina bombina. Next base: position 416,654,513 of record NC_069502.1, read on the forward strand.
ACGTGTCATCTGACCAGAACTCTGACCCTACTGGATAATGCTTATCTCCTTCCCAACATCCACATTTGTCACTTGGAACACATTTGTTGCCATTCAGAAGATATCCTGGGTCACAGATACATCCCTCAACACATGGAAGGTTGCAATTAGATGGTGCTCCTGGGTTGGCACAAGAAGCTGGACAGGCAGTGCCACACTGCTCATAATGACTGTTTGGTGGACATTGTGGTGCTGTAAACAAAGAAATATAATTCAAGATATTAACACAGTTAAAAATGTTGTTTTCAGAACCAATTCCCTTAGTTTCAGACTAGTGTATGTAATTGCCGATATTCACCACCTGAAAGACTGTATCTGAATATAATGCAACAGAAGTGTGAAAATACACCATTGTGTACAATATACAAATAAAATAAATAAAGAGAATAAATGTGATAAAAAGTACAGTAAAATACTATATTATGACCTTCGAAAGATGTCCTATTTACAAACTTCCATGGATCAGTTGAAAGTTTTGGTTACAGTGAAGGGATGACCTCAAAAAACAGATAAAAACTTCCATTGTGTAATACTGTAATAATCAGGTGAATTTCAGGTGGATAAAACGATACATTACATTAGCTCTAAGTATTGTGCTCAATAAAGGAGAAAATCCAAGTACTGCTAAAAGGTAACCAATTTATTAAAACTGCCACATGTGTTCAATCAAAACAAATCACTCAGGGGTTAAGATAATCTTAGCCAAAAAATTGTTAGCCAAAGATTGCTCTTGATATACTAAGGAAACAGAGTCCTATGTGTAATGTCAGCTTGGTATTTCCAGAAGTGTCCGATATGAAATTTCGGCCCCTCATGGTGACGTAATGGCATAAGTTCGCCTTCCAGCTTTGTCAAGTATAACATTCCATTGCAATCCTGCTTTATTTATAGTCCTGTCTTCTCCTCAATTGATCACAAAGTCCAAGCATACATGAAACTTAAATTTGCAATGAGTGGGGAAGATTTGTTTTATTATTATTATTATTATTATTATGTAAATCTTGAATTTCAATTTTCATATATTCTAATATTTTTTTGTTCCAACAAGAAGTAGATGCATATAAATAAATAGTATATTTATTATTGCCATTATCAAGTTGTGAGAAAAATAAGTGTATAAGGGCTAGATTACAAGTGGAATGCTAAATTATCGCACGCCAGCAAACTGACAAATTTGTCCGTTTGAGGGAGTGCGATAATTAACCAGCCAGATCTATGGTTAATTTTATAAATGTGCCCCAAATGCCCCCAAAATACAGTCTAGTGTATTATATTTAAAAATAAATATAGCAGTGTCTTTATGTTTTTAATAAAATGACTGCACTAGGCTGTTTTTTCAGGCTAAAGTTGATGGGAGTGGGATGTTCGAAAACAAAAAAGGCACTGAAAAGTGCCTTTACATTGCGGTCTATGGGAACTGTATGTTCCCAGTAAATATATATGTAAATGCTTATATACATATATACATATATATTTACAGTATGTGTTAATATGTGTATATACTATATACTATAATCATATACATATATATTTAAGTTTGCTACCGTCGCTGTGCTACATACTCCCTTCGCTAAGTGATGTTCTGATGGCATGAGAACGAGGCTTCCATAGGAGCCTGTAGACGCGCGCTCTAGTGAGCACAATGCTTCTCAGCAATGCAAGTGTGAGGTTGCATTAGAATGGCTGAAAACTTGTAATACAAGTGCACATTAGCGTGCACTGGTATTACACCGTGGAGCGCTAATATCGCTTTCATGAAAGCGATATTAAGCGCTCCACTTGTAATCTGGTCCTAAATGTTTACAATGTTTATAAAATAGAAATACTCAATGAAAAATTTAAGTTTCAAGTTTGCTTGGAATTTGTGACCAATTGAGGAGAAGACAGGACTATAAATGAAACAGGATGGCAATGGATTGTTATCCTTGACAAAGCAGAAAGGCGATACTTATGTTGGATACTTGCGCCATTATGTAACCAGGAGGGGCAGACTCATATCTCATATCATAACTCATATCAGACACTACATAAAATCTATTAAAAAGCAAAAATATCTATTTGTAAAACTACACCAGTTTTATTTGTAAAAAAGAACACCAGAAAAGTAGTAAAGATTGACCTGACAATTATGTTCATGAGAATGCTTTTTACCTAATTTAGACAACTGTTTTTTACTGAATTAGGTGTGTTTCGTTTGTAAATTTGTATTAATATACGATACAAAGAATTAAATTTTGTTTACATCAAAATCCCTAATTATCTATGCAACAATTCACTTTTAATTGAAACAGGTCTGTCAGAAACATGATGACAACTCTATGGGGCCTATTCATTATGTGTCTGTCCGACATGATCCGATCAGCGAATCATGTTCGACAGAAATCGCTGAATGCGGAGAGCAATACGCTCTCCGCATTCAGCATTGCACCAGCAGCTCTTGTGAACTGCTGGTGCAATGCCGCCCCCTGCAGACTCGCGGCCAATCGGCCGCTAGCAGGGGGTGTCAATCAACCCGATCATATTCGTTCGGGTTGAATTGACGCGATGTCTGTCCATCTCCTCAGAGCAGGCGGACAGGTTATGGAGCAGCCAGAAACACGGGGCTGGCTTCAAGCTCCATACGGAGCTTGATAGATAGGCCCCTATATATTATAAGAGCTTAATTATCCAAACTTGTAATACCTAGTAGCCATGTAATTTTAGTATATAAAAATAGATAAAGCAAAAAATATTAATCTTTCTTTATCATTCACAATGCTGCACAAAGGAATATTAGATTTTTGTAGCCGTTTTGCTATATTGCTATTATAATTCTATTATAATTCACCTTGTTTTTTCCAATTAAACATGTATTTACACTCAATTACCTGAAATGCCCGGAGTTGTAGTTGTCACTGAAGAACCAGATGTTCTAATATCAGATGAGGTACCTGAAATAGTGGAAGCTATGGTCCCTGGTGTAGCAACAGTTGGCGTCTCTGAAGTAATGTCAGTTAGAGGGCCTGAAATGGTCGATGCCGTTATCCCTAAAGTAGTAGCAGTTATAGTCTCTTTAGTAATATCAGTAATAGTTGTGTAGCTTGCAGCTGTTGAGGCTGAGGTGCCTGTAGTTATGTTCCGTGAAGTAAGATCAGTTGTCTGACTTGAAATGGTTGATCCTGTGGCACCTGAAGTAATAGTAATTGTCATCCCTGAGGTAATGTCAGTAATATATTCTGGACTTGTAGAAGCTATGGCCCCTGACGTAGTAGTAATTACAGTCTCAGGAGTAGCATTACTCGTTTGATCTGAAACTGTAGAAGCTGTGGTCCCTGAAGTAATGTCAGTCGTATGTCCTGAAATTAAAGAACTTGTGGTTAATGAAGAAATTGATCCAGAAGTAGTGTCAGTTGTTTGACCTGATATTAGGGAATCTGTGGTCTCAGAAGTAAATCTACCTGTGTGGTCTGAATTTGTAGAACCTGTGGTTTCTGAAATAGTAGTTTTTGTGGTCCCTGAAGTAATATTATTTGAGATTGTAGAAGCGAGAGAGCTTGAAATAGTAGTTCCTGAAGTAATGTCAGTTGTATAACCTGAAATAATGTTAGCTGTGGTTCCTGAAGAACTAGATGTGGGCCCTGAAGTGATATCAGTTGTATGACCTGACTGTATAGAAGTAGAGCTTCCTGTTACAGCTGTATGGCTAATAATTGTGGAAGCTGAACTCCCTGAGGTAATGTCAGTTGTGTGACCGGAAACTGTAAAATCAGTGGACTCTGAGGTAGTAGTAGTTGGGCTCCCTGAAGTTATGTCAGTTGTGTAGCCTGAACTAATGGAATTTGTGGTCCCTGGTGAAGTAGTTGCTATCCCTGAAGTAATGTCACTTGTATGACCTGAAATTGCAGAATCTGTGGTTGTTGAAGTGGTAGCTGTGCTGGTCCCTGAAATAATGCTAGTAGTGTGTCCTGAAACTGTAGTGCCTGTAATACCTGATGTAGGAGTTATGGGCACTAAAGTAACATCAGCTGTGTAGTGTGAAACTGTAGAACTTGTGGTTCCTGGTGTTGTTGTAGTTGTGATTCCTGAGCTAACATCACTTGTGTGGCCCGAGATTGTAGAAACAGTGGACCCTGAGGTAGTAGTAGTTGTTGTCCCTAAATTAATGCCAGTTGTGTGGCCCGAAATTATAGAATCTGTGGTTGCTGAAGTAGTAGTTGTGCTGGTACCTGAAATAATGCTAGTAGTGAGTCCTGAAACTGTATTACCGGAAGTACCTGATGTAAGAGTTATGGACCCTGAAGTAACACCAGCTGTGTGGTGTGAAACAGTAGAATCTGTGGTTTCTGTTTTAATTGTAGTTGGGATTCCTGAGCTAACTTCACTTGTGTGTCTTGAGATTATAGAAGTAGTGGAACCTGAGTTAGTAGTAGGTGTGGTCCCTGATGTTATGTCAGTTGTGTGGTCAGAAGTAATGGAATATGTGATTCCTGATGCTGTGGTTCCTAAGGTAATATCAATTGTATGACCTGAAAGTGTAGAGGTTGTGCTCCCTGAGGTAATGTCAGTTGTAAGATCTGAAATTGTAGTTGCTGTGGTTGCTGAACTAGTGGTAGCAGTGGTCCCTGAAATAATGCTAGTTGTGTGGCCTGAGACTGTAGAACCTGCAGTACCTGAGGTATGAGGTATGGACACTGTAAGGTCAGAAACTGTAGAATCTGTGATTCCTGAAGTCAAAGCAGTTGTTGTTCCTGAAGTAGTATGAGTTGTGGTCCCTGAAGTTATATTAGTTGTGTGGCCTGATACTGTAGAAGCAGTAGACCCTGATGTAGTAGTTATTGTGGTCCCTGAAGTAATGTCGGTTGTATGGCCTGAAATAGTGGAAGTTGTGGTCCCTGAAGAGGTAGTTGTAGTCACTGAAGTAGTAGCTGTCCCTGAGGTACTGTCAGTTGAATAGCCTGAAACTGTAGAAGCTGTGCTTCTTGAAGTACTAATGGTATTTGCAGTTCCTGAAGTAATATCACTTGTGTGGCTTGAGATTGTAGAAGCACTGGACCCTGAAGAAGTTGCCCTTGAAGTACTCTGAGTAGAGGAGCCTGGGGAAGCAGAGACAGAAATAGGGGTAGCTGTGGTAAATTTCAGTTGTGTTTCTAGTAGAAACAGTTCAAGTGGTGGTGCCTAAAATAACATAAATTAACATAAAACCTTCCATATATGCTTATTGGATAAACTGCATTAATTATTACTATGGACATTTCTGTTCTGTTGAAGTGTAATTTCTTTAAAACCTTCTTTGCACTGCTACTCCCTTATATCTATATTTTGATAATTTGATGAATAATAGGTTTGCACATTTTTTTTTTGATACTTCTGATAAGCTTTGTGGAACCACTAGATTTTTATCGGAGATAAAGCACGGGGATACCCAGAAGTTTTAACTAATTGTCAAGTAATACAATCAGAGTCGGCTCCAAGGGGAGACATTGACGGGCAATGCCCGCCCAAATGGAATGCTGTGCCCCCTCAAAAAATATTGATACAGGGATGCGCAATTTCTATTGCCCGATTCCCGGGACATATAGTTTTGTGCACCGGGCATGTGGTTTCTTTTTACATTCAGCCCTGCTGCGGGCAAGCAGACCGCAGGAGGGCTAAATCTCTTTTTTTTTAATTGCTCTTTTAATAGCGCCCAGCAGGGGGTGCAGCTGTAGTGTGAGAACTTCAGAGCAATAAAAGAAGACTGCATGCAGAAAATTGTTACAGCCTGCGCGCGGGCTTCTGTAGAGTTGAGAGGGCCATGTGACCTGAAATGCAGCATCAGCTGTGATCTAGGGAGGCCAGGTGTTAAACCATTTTGGAGTTTGCTATAACTGCCATCTCACACTTCAACCAGGTAGACTGTGGGGATTAAAGATATAAAGAGGTGTGATACTAGAAGAGTTCCAGGATGCCTGTTTGCCATGAAACAGAAAACAATTTGAAGGTACTGCATGTTACTTCTGTGTTTGTTAACTGGACATATCTATATGTGCATATATGGGACTCCATGAATTATCCCTCTGATTGAATTCAACTTTTTTGGTGGCAGTTTGATTCTAGCCTAAACCTTTGAAATGCACATGATAAAAGTTAATAAATATGATGAACTACATTTTTGTGGTATTGAGCTTTTGACTTATTAACCTCTTAAGGACATATGACAGAATTTTTCAGTCATAAAACAATTGAGCAAACTGAAAGCTGTGTCCATAAAGGGTTAAGGGATGTTCCTTTGATATTATATGTGTTTGTTATTGCTATATTGGAATAATATTGAGGTAAAATCCTCTCATGCTGCATTCCCTTTCATTAATTGGTTATGTGTTTCTTTCTTTATTAATTGCTAAATACTTACTATAGGGTCTGCAACTGGGTGATAACATATTATATGAATTGTTTAATCAAGTTTAGAGCCTCTCCGTTATTATTAGTGTATTTGTATGTACAATATATGTGTGTGTGTGTATATATATATATGTGTATATGTGTGTGTGTATGTATATATATATATATATATATGCGTGCCCCCTCATGAAAAAAAATGCCCCCCATTTCATTCGTTCTGGAGCCGACCCTAAATACAATGAAATATCAGATAGGCATTTTGGCAACAATATAGTTATTGAGAGGCATCTTTAGTACTAGTTGTGCACATGGCAATGAAGATAATCACCCATATTGTGTTGATCCCAGTACTTATTCAGCTGAGCCTCCTATATCATTGTGCGATTTGTGTTTAGAATCATTGGTAATCCTTATTAGGAGTAGAGTGCTTGTCTATGTGTTTGTTTGTTTTACTTATTTTTTAAGTGTATGTCTTGCTTTTAATGATTAGATATTTAAAATTAAAGTCTTAAATATTTTAGGCCTCCCTTACTTTCTTCTTTATATTTTTTAGTTTTGACACACTAATTACTTTTGAGTATGTGTTCCAGTAACAATGTCCTTTTCTTTCTCTTTCTTATTTTGATAGAAGTATGAGACCCCAGATTAGAAGAAGGGGTTCCCTCTTCCCAACTCAAGTCTCTTACCCCTCTGTGTTTTATATGGAAATGGCGGCTCTAAAAGTCCGCCCTCCCCTCCTCAAACACTTATGATCACCTGAAACTATGATGGTTATGGGACAATAATTTTAAGCACAAATTGTCTTTTTTCTCCGTAGGTTCGACTATACAAAATGTAATTGCTTTTGCATAGTCCTATGTTAGGGGGTAGGACTTATATTTACATATGTATATGTATTCAATATACATATTTGTGATATCCTGCACAGCTAATGTGATCTATAGAAACTGCAAAAAGCCAGAAATCACAACTGGAACATCGAGCAATGGTGTTTAGCAAAACCTTTATTATAATCTTTACGCACTGTGTCATGTTCAGAAGTGTAACTTAAAGGGACACTAAACACAATTCTTTTCTTTGAAATTCAAAATCATCTGCCCTGTTTTTCATGTCTTGCATTTTTTAAGTAAAATATCAATAAAATACATTTTAAACTATATTTTTCAGATGATTGATTTTTTTTTAAATATTGAGTATCATTGCTTGGTTATTGCATGTTGATATTTAAAAATAATAATATATTTAATGAACCATGAATAGGGTAAATGCACAGCTAAAACACATGCTGTATACATGAATATATCACTATATGCAGATCACAAAACTAGTTGATAATGAAGAAATTAAGTAAAAACTGGCACATTAATGATTGTAATTTTTTTCTTGTTTTATTAAGTAAATTAAGTAAAAATAATCTCCTTATTGTCTCATTATTCAAAACTGTGAGTCAAATTGTAAATTCATTTACTGGTAGGTTTATAAAAGCAAAATAAATAAATGCATTTAAATACTAATTATTAGTCATTATTCAAAACCACAAGTGATGAACATGCACAAATAGCATTAATAAATTGTGTAATGGATAAAATGGAATGCTGGATTAAATTTTATGCGGTTTGCAACAAATAGTAAAAATTATTGATGACATATATAAAATACTGGGAAATAATGAGATATCAAAAAATATAATTATACAAAATAACTGACCTACTGCAACTGAAGATGCAGGTTTTTGAGTTGAAACTGTTCTTATGGTAGTTTCTGAAGTCACTGGATCTATTAAAAAAAAACAAGAATGGGGAGAAGTTACAAATCTGATAACAAAGGTGATGCATCAGTGTTTACAAATTATACCATTGCATAATTATTAGAGACAAATAGGAGGATCATTACAAGTTGCTGTGTTGAGAGGATATTTCAAAATTGCATAAATTGAGGTAAATTAAAAAACTCACATCCAAGGTGAATAATTACCATTTGTGTATAGTCATTAATAATTGCAAATTGCTTGATAATTACTTCTGTGTAACAACAGTAAATGAATACCATTTAACTGCAGGGAGGTTAAATATATTTCCTATCATATATTAAATAATTATTATTGTTTTAATTTTTTTAATTATTTGTTTTTTTAGAAATGTAGGACATTGCAATGAAGGAGGGACTGGACTAGATGTTGTTGATGCTGTTCTTGTTGTGGGACTGGGTACACTGTTGGAGGTGGTAGAAGAGGATACGCTTGTGGAGGCAAGTGGATATACGATGGTGGTGGTGGAAGGGGATACATTGGTGCTGGTGGGAGGATATACACTGGTGACGGCAGGAGGAGATACACTGGTGACGGCAGGAGGAGATACACTGGTGGTGGCAGGAGGAGATACACTAGGGGTGGCAGGAGGATATACACTGGTAATGGAGGGTGAAGATATGCTGGTGGTGGCAGGAGGAGATACACTGGTGATGGCATTAGAAGATACACTGGTGGTGGCGGGAGGAGATACACTGGTGACGGCAGGAGGAGATACAATGGTGGTGGCAGGAGGAGATACACTAGGGGTGGCAGGAGGATATACACTGGTAATGGAGGGTGAAGATATGCTGGTGGTGGCAGGAGGAGATACACTGGTGATGGCATTAGAAGATACACTGGTGGTGGCGGGAGGAAATACACTGGTGACGGCAGGAGGAGATACACTGGTGGTGGCAGGAGGAGATACACTGGTAGTGGCAGGAGGAGATACACTGGTGACGGCAGGAGGAGATACACTGGTGGTGGCAGGAGGAGATACACTGGTGGTGGCAGGAGGAGATACACTGGTGATGGCATTAGAAGATACACTGGTGGTGGCGGGAGGAGATACACTGGTGACGGCAGGAGGAGATACACTGGTGGTGGCAGGAGGAGATACACGCAGGAGGAGATACACTAGGGGTGGCAGGAGGAGATACACTAGGGGTGGCAGGAGGAGATACACTAGGGGTGGCAGGAGGAGATACACTGGTAGTGGCAGGAGGATATACACTGGTTATGGAGGGTGAAGATATGCTGGTGGTGGCAGGAGGAGATACACTGGTGATGGCATTAGAAGATACACTGGTGGTGGCGGGAGGAGATACACTGGTTATGGTTGGAGGATATGCACTAGTAATGGTGGAAGGAGATACACTAGTGGTGGCAGATGCTGAAGAAACAGAATCTATTAAAATGAAAAATTATCATAAAACATAATACATATATTGTTAGTGCTGTTGTTTACAATTAGGTGTTCTTGCAAACATTTATACATGTATTTTAGCATGATTCCGCTGAGTTTTCACAGTATTTAAATCCTTGAGATGAGTCAATTATCGCAAAGTAAATGATGCTGTTATGTTATTGATTTTCCTACAAATACATTCATAAGTGGCATTGTTTTAAAATCATCACATAAAATCATTTAGCACAATTATAGTTAAATAAAACTAATTACCTTTTGTTGGTGACGTTACAGGTTTCTGTGTGGAAACTGAAGCAACTGTAGATTTTGAGGTCACTGGATCTGTTAAAATAACATACATTTTTTTTGGGGGGGAAACAGATAAAAAAGGTGAATAACTATAATTTATTGCAACAAATAAAAAAATATATAAACAGACATAAATTAAAATCCTCTGATACTATTAATTTTAAATAAGCTGAACTAAACCTACATTTAGTTGTAGGTGGACGGGTTTGCAAGTAATGAACTTGTCTGCCTGCAATCGTCACTTGTGATTCTGCATCGCATGATGAAATTTATCATTGCACAAGATGTTTCTTGTGCAACGCCACCCTCTGATCTAGCTCATCCAATTGCGCTATAGAAGGGCATGTCAATCACACGGAATAAATGAGTATCAGGGTGATTTACCCACCTCTGAGGTAGCAGAGATGCAAAAAAATCAGTTTCTGTTTTTTAAATATACAGAATTTCGGCAGGCTTCCTCATGTAATTTATTTTATATTATATTAAATTCACCTAATGAGGGTGGGACTGGACTGGGTGTGGTTGAAACTGTTGAGGCACTTGGGAGATTGACACTGCTGGGAGTGGGTACACTGGCGGTGGCACGTGCAGTGGTAACAGTGCTGGAGGTAGATGTTGGAGGACCTGGACAAAAAAAAAAAGAATAATAACAGTACTTTTTTATTAAAGCAAATGATGTATTTACGGAGGCTAATGCTTAGCTTAAAATATTCTTGGATGTTTTTTTAATATGATTTGACAAACTTATTACAGGCTACAGAACCCCTATAGAAAGTTTCATATTTAAAAAGTTATGATACAATTTTCAGTTTCTGATTAAAAAGAAGAGACATTTTCTTAGAGCTGTAGAATGTTCTTAGTAGATATACTTTCTAATTCAGACTGTTTTAATGTGATCACCATAATAGAAAAACGTTTACATTCATATTATGCAAAACTTATTTAAAAGGAATCTAACCACGATTATAATTTAATTTCAAAACTACCCAGAGATAATTGTCTGCAAAAGCAAACATTAATGTAAGTTTGCAATGGATAGCCTTAAACCAGTCTAACAAACATTTTAATATAAAAATGAATTGCTCGTTTTTAAAGCAAAGAACCTTAATTTGTTCTTCTTTGCATGACTTACCTACACAGTACCCTGGTACAAGAGAAATGTCATCTATAGCTATATCACTGCGTTCAGTTTCACCTCTAGTTCCGCTAATAATGATCTGTCAAGAAAAAGAACAAAATACGGAGGATATTGCAAAGCCTTGAATGAGCCTGTTGAGCCTTTGGATATAAGTGATAGTTCGACTTACTGTTCTTTTGAAAGGTACACTTTGAATTGGATTTATTTTTATCAGTGTCAAGAAGATACATAAATTAATTTCACAGGCTTTGCATTAACAAACACACAATTTGTCTAATTTTAGCCAAAAAGGTCCAATTTAATTTGCACCTCTATTGTTCAGCATATTAAAGGGATATGAAACCCAAAAGTTTTATGATTCTGACAGAAAATACCATATTAAAAAACTTTCCAGTTTACATCTATTATCAAATTTGCATTGTTCCTATTATATTCTGTGTTGAAGAGATACCTAGGTAGGCATCTGGAACACTACATGACAGGAAATAGTGTTGCCATCTGGTGCTCTTGCAAATGGATAGCATTCTTGCAAAGCTGCTGCCATATAGTGCTTCAGAAATGAGCCAGTTGCTAAGCATACGTCCCAGCATTTCAACAAAAGATACCAAGAAAATTAAGACAAAATGATAGAAGCAAATTAGAAAGTCTTTTTAAAAAAAATCACGTGCTCTATCTGAATCATAACCCTTTAAAAAAAGTGTAAGTTACAGAAAACCATTTACATGATCACTAACAAAATAATTCAATTTTCTCTAAGCTGCATAAAAAAAGAACTTCTTTGAATATGCTATATGCTTGGTACCAAGCTTCCCATACATTCCTATATCATGAAACTGATCAATAATGGGCTGCTGAATCTGAAACAAATGGATGCCGGTAGGCAAATAAAATACATAAATAACATGCCATTGTTATGCATTGTAAAATGATTCATTCACGTCATAAACTAAATTAAGATTTTCAATGGACAATGGTGCGTTATAAAAAATGTTTATCCATTTTGACATCAAAATCAGGTTACACTCAGTTTAATAACAGTTCTGCTGTTAATATATTCAACAGTTAGTATAATATCAATTTCTCTTTTCCTAAATAATAAACCTTGTGGCTTAGATTACAAGTGGAACGCTAAATTATCACGCGCCCGCAAGCAGGCAAATTTGCCCGTTTATGGGCATGTAATTATTAAACAAGTGGCTGTTTGGAGGCGGAGCCTGACCACGCTGGAAGATGGTCGCACACCAGGAAGGCTCCAGCTTCTTTTACTGATATAAAGCACTAAATAGCATCAATGCACCCTAAATTAACTTTATTTTTCTAATGCCTGACCTAGCCTAACAAGAAGCTTCTAACAGAGGTATCTTCGAAACCTGAGCTCCATCATCATCGCAGCCGTTTGAAAGCCGGCACATTTAAGGCGCCAATCTCGATGGCTATCCTTCTCTGCTTTATTTAGCTAAGATAAGGCCCCAGCAGCTCCCCTAAATACATAAGGCGGTTTCCTCGACGAAGAATCTCAAAATTCAAAGACTACATACCCCACCAGAAGAACCTGCTTTTCACCCGGAGGGCCCGTTTCTCCTTTGCTGCCGGAACGCCATAACCGCTTCACGCAGGCACCAGGATATAGGGGTAACGGACTTAAGCACCAAAGCCTCCAACCTCCCAGCAAACGTCCCGACTAGCCGAGGGGGTCGCCACTAGATACCGATCTTGATGCCACAAGCGATTTACCAACGCACAGGATCCACATCGGAAGAGCCGAAGCTGGTAAGCCACATTTTATTTGGGCTGGTGCGCTTTGCAGAAAGGCGCACGGAAGCCAGTGCTGTATTGAGGGCGCAGAGTGGGGATCCAGCAGTGATTGTTTCTGCAGCCTTATTGCCCCCTCGACCCGATCTTGATCTACTGCAGGCAGTATAGCCCAACTTAGAATTCTCGGGAGGTCGAATCCATACAAAGCGGCAAGCAGCCTAAATATACATTTTTAGCAAAGGGCCTTGCGACATTAATCGCATCTACATTTGACCTCAACTACAAACAGAGCCTGGCTCAAACATTAAAAGACTGCCAATATTAGTATACGAGAAAAGGGCTCAAAGAATATAATTCACAGCGTGACATAACATGTGCTGAGGATGCCTTTATAACTGGCCTAAAACAAGGCCGAAGCGGCAAGGATACTGGACAAGTATAGTTATTGTACAGCTCTCAACTATTTACTCATTGAAAGGGTATGCCTAACAAAAGGAACAGCAAAGCTGAAAAGATAGCTGCTACTAAACCTATGAGCCATTACCTTAGGCCCCTAGACCCCACAAAAGAAGCACATAATCCCAATATGGACAGCTCTCAGGACGATCCTGCTCCCCCCACACCACACTATACCGACAAACATCCCCAGTTTGTCACTAAGGATGACATTCACCATTTATCTTCTAAAGAGGACATCCAAGGAGTGCTAAAAGAGATAAGGAGCCTCTTTGGGGATCTTAAGAAAGACTTTTCCGCACTGGAGAACAGAGTCTTAAAAATTGAAAAGACTTCTCACGACAACGCAAATTCAGTGAAGCAGCACACTACAGACCTACAAAACTACGCCGATAACTTACAATATCTGAATGATAAGCTGGAGGATATAGACAACCGGGGACACAGAAACAACCTGCGTTTCCGAGGAATATCTGAATCTGTCACCCCACAGAATATTGAAGGTTACCTGCAAGCATTATTTCGAATTATCAAAGATTCACCATCGTCACCTGAGATCCCCATAGAAAGGGCCCATAGAGCCCTCCGACCCAAACCACCAAACAAAGCACCTCCAAGAGACATAATAGTAAGATTTTTAAGTTATAAAGACAAGGAGGACCTTCTTCAGAGGGCCCGCAAGAAATCACCTATCACCCATGTTGGAGAAGAGATCCAGGTTTTTTCTGACCTGTCTCCTGTGACACTGCAAAAACAGAGAGATTTGAACCACATCACTTCAGTCCTACGAAGCCATAGGGTTCCTTACAGATGGGGTTTCCCGGTTTCGATCATTGCCACTAATAACAATAAAACCTCAATCTTTAGGCCTTGAATGGATCACAAAGAGTTTTTTGAGAACCTGGACATTCAGACCTCTCTCCTTAACAGACACCAGGCAGGACGGTCATCTCCACCTCCCTGCCCACCAAGTGACCGTCCCGAAGGCGCAACGTGAGGGTAAAGTACTGTCAGACTTGCTGTGCTCAGGTTTATTATTCAGTATCTCCCTTTCTTTTCTTTTTATGATCCAGAAAGAGTGACGCTAACTATAATATGACTATGTAGCTGTTAAATGTGTTCACATGTTATACTTACTGTTCTGATACCTGACTCATCTTATCACCTAAATATGAATATTTTCTCTCGGGACAATATACTTGCCTCTCAGCGACAGGGACAGGAGTCTCTTGCCGCTGATCTGTCACAAAATTCTCCCGCTGTGACCCAGTAGGACAGATACTTCCACATATGTTACCATACAAGTCACTTAATGCACTTAGTCGTTATTTATGTTCTTTTTCCTCATTACATATGTTCCAGTAAAGCTGAATGCATTATTCTCGAGTTAACTGTTTACTCACTGTTGGATTTCTGTAAGTATTTAATTGATTGAAATGTTTAGAATGTTTAAGCTGAATGCATTACCCTCGAGCTAAATGCTTACACAATGTAGGATTAATCTGGAGACTTTTGTCTGTTAACAACTGAGGTATATTCCCGGGTGTAGACAACACCCCAGCCTCCACATGCTAACATTTTAGAACATTTAAAAGCTAAACAAGGCCCCTTCCTTTAAGCCAGGAAAGCGATAAAATATCTTTTATCAGATTATAGTCCCGCTAATCAATTACTAAGAACCTTTTTTTTTATTAGGGTCTATGCATGTGATCACAAGAGCCTCCAGCTATCATGCCTGTGAACGCATGCACCACATCCCAGAGGGGTCATACATACACCCGCTCAGGCCCCTTAACACGAGAATTAGGGCCGAAGACTTAGTCTTTCCATCTGTAGTCTCATTTACTCTAGCACATTATGTATAAAGGCCGGAGTCCATTAAAAACTCCTGTAGATATGTCCTGATCCCGCAAATCTAAGAGCGCACTAGTTTCAATTTAATATTGTTAGACCTAAAAGGATGGATAGCCTGCATAGAACTTACCAGATGCCTCTCCGTCATTCTCTGATACATTTCTTGGGCTGGTCTGCACTTATATATTGTTATGCTATAGGAATATTTTTGTTTTACAATAACTTACATCAGTAGAGGGGCTTTTCCCCTAATTTAGGATTGTTATAAGGTTTTTGCATATATAATTAACATCAGTGGTAACCTGGTTTTTGTGTCTAATCTGGTTGCTACTATTACGCTCTTTCCCTGCTATTCCCTTTCTGATATACACTCATTTCCCTCTCTCCTTCTTAATTACACTGCTCTCTCTCTAATTTTCCCCCTATCTTAAACCCTTGCTTTCTCCTTCCCCCCCTTTTTTTTTTTTTTTTTTTTTTTTTTCTACATTCAAATATGACTACACGCTATAAATCCAGAAGGTTTTTTGAACACTCAATTAACCTCACTACTATTAATGTAAAAGGCTTAAATAACCCAGGGAAACGCTCCATAGCATTCAAGGAGCTGAATAAAATACAGAGTCACATAATCCTGCTGCAGGAAACTCACTACAAAAAGGGAAAAGAACCCAAATGGTGTAATCCCCAATACCCGTTAGCTTATTTTGCCTCGGGCCAAACTAAAAAAGGGGGAGTAGGCATTGTTTTTCACAAAACAGTCCCATTTAAGTTGACGCACATTGAGAAAGACCCAAACGGTAGATATCTCATTTTAGTGGGCACACTTTTCGGTCACTATCTTACACTAGCCTCAATTTACTCTCCCAATCATAATCAAGATTCCTTTTTTAAGCAAACCTCTGATGTCCTCTTGGAACATTCTAGGGGTATTACATACTTAGCGGGGGACTTCAACATCGTTGCTGACCCCACAGTTGACACCTCCCGGGGGGTTTCCTGTACCCCCATATCCACGATCAAGCAAGTAAATGACACACTCAAAAAATTAACATTACACGACATTTGGCGAACTCTACACCCAACCTCTAGGGACTACTCCTTTTACTCTATCCCTCACAACAGCTATTCCAGGATTGATTACATTTACACAGACTCATGTGGACTCTCACTCACCCACCACTCTACCATTGATCATATCACTTGGTCAGACCATGCTCCTGTCTCCTGCTCCATACTCTGGCCTGACATACCAATAACACAAAAAAACATGGAGAATGGATGACTCTATACTAGACAACCCCATAATCTTTTCCGACATACATAAAATCATGAAAGAATATTTTGAAATTAACAGCCACCCTCCCTCCTCACATGCCATTGTCTGGGAGGCACATAAAAGCGTTATTAGAGGAGCTATGATTAAACACAAAGCATTTCTTAACAAGCAATATAGAGCTAAGTACTCCGATTTACAAACAAAGATCAGTGCCTTGGAGGTCAAACATAAAACAGACCCCTCATGTCTCACTACAAGCAATCTCTTAAAAGAGACAAGAATTGCTTTCCAAAAACATCTAACAGAATCACATCAAAAGTCTGCACTACATTTGAAACAACACTACTACGAAGGTGGTAATAAACCGGGCCGTATTTTAGCCAGAACCCTCAAAAAAAGACAGCTTAGTACTTATATACACTCCATAAAATCTCCTGATGGCCACACTTTGCACAGCAGCGATCAAATAGCCTTGGGGTTCCATAGATATTATCACTCTTTATACAACATACACGGTCAAACCTTGGAACCTGCACAAACAACAGAGGCATCCCAGCATGAATCTTTTGTAGATTCATACCTTAATAAACTAGAACTCCCCTCTCTGTCTGCAGAGGATGCTGAGTTCATGGATTCCCCGATTACCACTGAAGAACTTTTCGCTGCCATTAAAAACTGCCCAAATGGAAAGAGTCCTGGCCCTGATGGATTTTCATCAGTTTACTATAAACGTTTCAAGGAAACCCTAGCGGGCCCACTTCTTGACCTATTCAATGGTCTCCGAGAGAACCCCTCCTTGTCCCGGGTCCTCTTAGAGGCCCACATAACGGTTCTCCCCAAACCGGGAAAGACACCAGACAACCCTGGCAACTTTCGACCAATTTTACTTATCAATTCGGACATGAAGCTCTTCGCAAAAATTTTAGCAACCAGGCTAAACAAATATTTACCAGAACTAATAGGTAACGATCAAGTAGGTTTTGTCCCAGGACGAGAAGCTAGGGACAACACTATTAGAGTAACACAACTAATCAATCATGCTAGGGTTTCGGGCCTCCCGTTGGTGCTTTTCTCCACGGACGCAGAGAAGGCCTTCGACAGGGTCAGCTGGGCCTTCCTGCGCCGGGTGTTAGAACAAATGGGATTTGGTAGGTCCTTTGTACACTCTGTTTTCGCCCTATACTCCAACCCCAATGCCAAAATAAGAATCAATGGCACCTTATCAGAAACCTTTGATATCAGAAATGGGACCAGACAGGGTTGCCCCTTGTTCCCCCTGTTGTTTGCCCTATCTATAGAGGTCCTAGCCCACATAGTGCGAACTTCCCAACATATTAGAGGTATAAAGGTAGGAGACACCGAGCATAAGCAAGCGCTCTATGCTGATGATGTGTTATACACATTAACAAATGCTTCTGAATCTCTTCCAGCACTCTTAGACGTCCTTAAGGAATATGGGAAAGCCTCCAACTTCTCTCTGAACTTACACAAATCTGAACTCTTGAATGTCACCACATGTCCCAAAATAATACAAAATCTACAGCTTAAATTCCAGATCCCCCTTGCCACGAATAAATTAAAGTACTTGGGCGTCTTCTTAACCTCTGACCCCACAAACCTATTTAAATATAACTACATCCCGCTTAAGAACGACATAGTATCAGATCTCTCCTCCTGGAAAAGTAGATATATATCATGGCTTGGCAGAATAGGGGTTATTAAGATGAATATCTTACCCCGAATTCTGTATCTTGTCCAGACCTTACCCATCACTCTCCCTAAAGGTTACATTGCTCAATTACAGAGAATCATAGAACAATACATATGGGCTGACACCAAGCCTAGGATTCCTAGGCACACTATGTATTTACCAAGAGATAGAGGTGGGCTAGGCCTCCCAGATATCTCTCTCTACAAAAAGGCGATAGGCCTACAGAGGATAGTTGAATGGGCGCAAAACGGGAAACACAAAGCCTGGATTGAAGTAGACAGACAAATCCTCAAAATACATAATGTTAGCACATTGGCTTGGTTGCCGCCTTCTCGACGCCCCAGCATAATTAAGAACTACCACCTATTGGCTGAGACACTTAACATTTGGGACTCTTCCATTGCAACATCCACTCATATATCTTCAAGGCATTCCCCTCTCACACCTATACTTGAAAACTCTGAAATTCCTTACCACAAAATGGGCTACCGGGGTCTCACACCATATAAACTGAAAGAAGGGTCGTCTTCGGAGTAGTCGAAAATGGGAAAATAATCCCGCAGGACACACTTAGGGACGCTTACCCCAAAATTTTCTCTTCATGGCTACACTACAACCAACTAATACATTTCATAACTGGCCACTTACACAAACAAGACCTAGGTAGGACACTTACCTCCTTTGAGAAACTTTGTGTAGGAGAGTCCCTCCCAAGACACTTGATATCCCTTCTCTATAAACTAGCTGCCACACAGGGCACAGATGTACCCCCGACTTATGTCACACGGTGGACTGAGGACTTAGGGATAGATTACGATGAGCAATCATGGATAAAAGCTTTCAACCTGATCAAAAAGTCATCAGTCTCCTCGACCATTCAGGAGCTACATATCAAACTTACGGGTAGGTGGTACCTGACTCCAGAGAGACTCCATAAAATATTTCCTACGGTTAGCCACATGTGCTGGAGGGGTTGCGGAGAGGGCGGCTCCCTGCTGCACATATGGTGGTCCTGCCCGATTGTAATGCCCTTTTGGTCAGAGGTCTTCAACAAGATAACTGAAATTCTTAACATCCCTTTACCTAAGATGCCTGAATCTATACTATTTTTAACGCTCCCTAAGACACAAAGCAAAACACATCTTGCCTTACTGTTAGTTATGCTCACTAGTGCTAAGAAATTGATCCCAAAAAAATGGAAAAAGCAATGCCCCCCCACAATAGGAGAATGGTACTCACAAGTAGAGGAGATCTTAACACTAGAAAGATACTTCTACCTCAAAAACCACAAGCTAGAGGAGTATGAGCTTATGAAAGCAATTTGGCAGGGTACAATATAAACAGTTTTGAGAGTAGGGTGGCTTCCGGTACATAAACATTAGACAGTCATTGAATGTATTATTATTTTTTATTTTTTTTATTTTTTTTTTATTTTATTTTTTTCCTTTCTTCTCTCTCTCTCTCCCCCCCCCCCTTTTCTTACCATAGGCCCTCTTGTGCCTAGTATCCTCTTTCCGCTACTCCCCCTAATCTCAACTTTCTCCACTCTATCTTATGATCAACCTAAAAATTTAAAAAAAAAAGATCATATTTGTTTCCTCCCACTCCCGATGTGTGTTATGGAGTGCGAGGTTTGTATCAAGATGAAGTGTATGACTTTTATGTACAAAGATGCAAAGTGTCTCATCTTATTATTGCTTTTGTTCATACTGTTGTAACTTTTACACTTCAATAAAGCTCGTTTAAAAAAAAACAAAAAAAAACAAAACAAGTGGCTGTTTATTGCTACCCTGAGCTTCGATCTCAGGTTAATTTTTTTAAAAGTGCCCCAAATGCCCTCAAAATAGAGTACATTATAGTTTTAAATTAAAAAAATGGTGATTTTTAATTAAAGACAATTGCACTAGGCAGTTTTTGGGGTCTAAAGTTGGTGGGAGTGGGGTAAAATAGCACTGAAAAGTACCTGTACATTGTGGTCTATGCAGTCTATGGGTCTATAGTCATATACATATATATTTAAAAATGCTGCCCATTGCTGCGCTGCTCACCCCCCTTGCTGTGCGAGGTTCTGATGCCATCTATGATGTCATCAGAACGAGACTCCCATTGGAGCCTATAGAAGTGCTCTCTCGTGAGTGCAATGCTTCCCAGTGAAGCATATGCAAGATTGGGTTTACATTGCTGTTAACTTGTAATACCAGTGCACATTAGCGTTCCTGGTATTAAACAGTAGATTGCTAATATTGCTTTTATGAAAGTGATATATCGCGCTCCATTTGTAATCTGGCCCTGTATGTTTTATCCACTGTGAAATAATTCAATTGGTAGTTTTTGCCACAATGTTAAGCTTGCTCCAAGGCTGTGATTAAGTAATCCATTTGCTAAAAATATTATTAAAAATCCCATTTAAAATATTAATAGTGTTCTTAGGACTTTAGAGAGTCCTTTCAACTTCTTTCCAGGTGCTGAGCAAGTGGTTTACCTGGAGCATAATTACTGTATTGTTTCAGTCCAAATTTACAAGATTTGCGGCTATAACTCCTGAGGACTGGCATCACTACTCAGGCCTCATACAGCTGCATTCCCTACAACTACTTGAAAGTTGCCTCAATAAAAAATGTATAGCAATGCATATGAATCCAGTGGGGTCCTCTCTGGCAGCAAAAGGTTTGCTTTTCTGTTAATTATACTCCAAAAAGACTCTGTTAAGTCCTTTAGGGAGTAAAGCACCTCCTTCCCAGTGCACACTACAGATGGTTACTGCCCTAACCTCCCATCCAACATATAGCAGACTCAGCAGCATTTAATAGTTAAAAAATAAATGTATTATCTTAAAATTGGGTTATTTACTGAAACACTTAAGGCATAGTGCCCTTTATCATGCATTATCCCAAAACGGTTTTGAACATGAACCAATTTAGAGATAATAAAGGTATTTATTAAATATTCCATGCTGCTAATTCTGCTTTATTCTGAAAGGACTCAAATTGAAACTTTCATGATTCCGATACAGTTTGCAAATGTTTATAAACATTCCAAATTACTATCATTACTTCTTCCTCTTTTGCTTCTAATCCTTTATTGAAACCTCAATCAATTATCAATTAGATCATACTGGAATATGCTCAGGACCATGCATTTGTCTTGAGCTCTGCATGAATAACTCTACACCCTATCTGAATCATGAACGTTTAATCTTGATATTCATGTCCCATCTTATGTTAAGTATGGTTCATGGAATACTAGCATGTTGTGTTCTAAATTTATTGTCTCAGTCTGTTGTACTATTTAATCTTATGCAGTAATAATAATAGTAATAGAAATTAGGGGATAAAATACAATAAAATATATTAACACATTCATCTAATTCAGTTATTAAAAATCTAAATAAAATACCTGAAACTTCTCTCCATTTAATAGAAGAATCTCCTCTAAGTGCCACACATCCTCGTAGTTGCCATATAAATAGGTGACATCTTCTAAGCCATATTCCGAAAGAATAGAAACTTTTAACTCCATCTCTTCAGAAGTGCCATACATATGATACCAGAAGCGGAAGCAGTGAGTGCCATTTATTTCACATTCAGGACTAATTAATTGTGCAAGATCTGAATGTCTTGAGGAAGTGCTATCAATATACAGGTAGAAACCAGCTGTGCCTGCAATACAAGAGACAATGATCTGGTTACATAGTGTATATTGAATAAAATGAAATACAGAAATGAAGGGTTTGCTGCTGCTTATTACATAACATGCTTATTATAAAAGGAAATCAGTTTTATGTGTTGATGAACATACTTCCAGTTGTGTGATCAAAAGAAGGTCCAGTTAACTCAGCTGGTGTTGGGCCACTCAGTCGTATCCAGTTAATCGTATCTGATGTTGACTGTTGCCATTTACAAAGGTCCACATCAAAAGAACATGCCATTTGACAGGTATCAACTAAAAGAGACAAATATTGTTTTGTTTGTTTTTTAATTGTTTTTCAAAATAAAGACATGTCTAAGAATTGCAACTAGTTGATCATGTTTTTTATTTGTATTTACAGCCAAGTACATTATGCCCAATTTTACCATATTCTATAACTTTATAACTATTTAAAGCATCAGATTTATATTTGAGGTGCAAAAACCCCCAATGTTCTAGTCCATTTAAAAAGTGAATATTTTTTGGTGTATGGTCTTATTTGAACAAACCATTTCCTGTCTTTTTTAAAGTTATTTATCTACCTATATATGTAAATATATATCATCTATCTACCTATCCACATTCCTATATCAACTCAGCTTAATGAGTCAGTAAAACAGGTCTTGCATACAACTAAACAATGAATTGACTTGTGATTATTGTAACAAATGTTGCATAACAGATAAGTGGAATTTTTAAAGATTCTAATGGAATAAATGAACCATGTGGCACATGCACCCGAATACTGTTTATTTTTTATTTTCATGTAAAGTATGATGAAGAAAAAACAGATGCCATTAGAAGAAAGGGTAACATCTAGACCAATATCAATTGTATGTATGAAAGTATTGATCTATCTATCTATATCTATCTATCTATCTATCTATCTAAACACATTTCTGTATTTATCTATCTATACAAATTTCTATATCAGTATATAAGTCCACCAACTAAGCTTGTTGATTCAATAAATTAACGTGATTCTTGTAACAAATGTTGCATAACATACACGTGGCATTTATCAAAGGTATTAATGCAATAAATAAATCATGTAGCACATGGTTTGGAATAGTGATTTATAAAGATTTTGTGTGATTTCTTTCCCTGCTGGCAAGATTTTAACCATCAGTCTCTGAATCTTGTAGTTTTTTTGTGTGTTTAGCCAATCCAAGTGTAAGAATGGTGAAGCATATTTTAGTTAAATTGCATATGTAATTAAGTTGACTTATACCATTCAGATGATCTCACTTCTAATGGATTGGAATACCATAGAAAAGAAAACGAACAATACCCACATTCAATACAACTTTTAGTACAAAAACTCAAATAAACTGGAATGGGAGCAGCTAATGGTCAGAAGAGAAACTACTGCAAAAATTTTTGAAAACCTATGTAAAATGTGTTTTTTTAATGGTTTATAAATTAAAATAACAATGGTAAATAATCTATTGGACTGACCTTATACTGAAAGCGATAAAAGCTGGTAAGATCTCTTTTCCCTGGGTCTAATATTTTTAACCAGCATTTAATGTATAAATGCTCACTGCTGTACTATCTACTGTAATTTAATCAATTGGTTGAACAATTTTAGTATAATTTTCTTTCTCTTACAGTATATTGCCTCATGCAAGCTGTTTTTTTAGTTTACAAACTCTGCAGATATCTCAGGACACCTAAGCAAATTACCTGATGGTGGTCTATGACTGGAAACTGTGGTTGGTGTTGTTATGGTTGTTGTGCTAATAATGCTAATTATTGGTGATGATGTAGGGACAGCTGTGAAATGAAAAAGATAAAAGTCACGACAGATTACTTTATATTAGCATGGCCTAAAATAACTAAACAGAACAAACACAAGAAACTAGACATTCCGTTCTACACTTCCATTGTATTTTTCTATATGATATGCAATCTAAAAGTGCCCAAACATAAACAAGTTTGCATATACGTATATATATAATGAACATTTTATTTTGATTGGGGTCAGAGTTGGAGTAAGGTTTTAAGACTATGGGCCGGAATACAAGTGGAGCACTAATTATTTTTCTTTGCTCAAGCGTTAACTGCGCTCAAAGTAAAAAATGAACGCGGCCAGATTAGAGCGCCTATTAAAAGTTAAAAGTAAAAAATTAGCAAACAAGCAAAAGACTCAGGCACACTAACTTCAAGACTTCGGATATCGTACCTGCATTAACTTTCTCTCCCCATAGACTGCTTTGGGGCGCACCACAAAAAGCCTTTTTAGTTATCACTTTTGTGCTGCACTAGATCAACTGCACTAAGGCAAAAGGTGCGTTAGGGGATACTTTACATTCCTATGTTCTTTTTATTTTTAAATATATTTTTATATATATACAGTATATGATTATTTTTGTAAAATATATATATCCATATGAATAGTATATAAAGATATATAAACAAATATATATTTACAAATAGAAAGAACATTTTTTTTTCTAAATGAAAAACATACGGCGAGATTACGAGTTTTGCGGTAACGGGTGCGTTGCTAACCAGCCTTTTTTTTAACGCTCCCTTAAGACAATGCTGGTATTACAGGGTTTTTTAAACCCGGCGTTAGCCACAAAAAGGTGAGTGTAGAGCAAAATTTAGCTCCACATCTCACCTCAATACCAGCGTTGCTTACGGTAGCGGTGAGCTGGCAAAATGTGCTTGTGCACGATTTCCCCATAGGAAACAATGGGGCTGAGCCGGCTGAAAGAAAACCTAACACCTGCAAAAAAGCAGCGTTCAGCTCCTAATGCAGCCCCATTGATTCCTATGGGGAAATTAATTTTATGTCTACACCTAACACCCTAACATGAACCCCGAGTCTAAACACCCCTAATCTTACACTTATTAACCCCTAATCTGCCATCCCCTACATCGTCGGCCCCCTGCATTATATTATTAACCCCATCTGCCGCTCCGGACACCGCTGCCACTTACATTATCCCTATGAACCCCTAATCTGCTGCCCCAACATCGCCAAACCCTACATTATATTTATTAACCCCTAATCTGCCCCCCCCAATGTTGCTGCAACCTACCTACACTTATTAACCCCTAATCTGCCGCCGTCAACTTCGCCGCCACTATAATAAAGTTATTAACCCCTAAACCTAAGTCTAACCCTAACACTCCCCTAATTTAAATATAATTTAAATAAATCTAAATAAAATAACTACAATTAAATAAATTATTTCTATTTAAAACTTAATACCTATAAAGTAAACCCTAAGATAGCTACAATATAACTAATAGTTACATTGTAGCTATCTTAGGGCTTATATTTATTTTACAGGCAACTCTGTATTTATTTTAACTAGGTAGAATAGTTATTAAATAGTTATTAACTATTTAATAACTTCCTAGTTAAAATAAAGACAAATATACCTGTAAAATAAATCCTAACCTAAGTTACAATTACACCTAACACTACACTATCATTAAATTAATTACATAAACTAATTACAATTAACTACAATTAAATTAAATAAAATAATGTATGAAAAACAACAAACACTAAATTACAGAAAATAAAAAAATAATTACAATTTTTTAAACTAATTGCACCTAATCTAATCCCCCTAATAAAATAAAAAAGCCCCTCAAAATAATAAAATTCCCTACCCTATACTAAATTACAAATAGCCATTAAAAGGGCCTTTGCCGGGCAGAAGAGGTCCTCCAAGCGGCAGAAATCTTCCAATTCTATCAGCCAATCGGAATTAAGGTAGGAAAAATCCTATTGGCTGATCCAATCAGCCAATAGTATTGAGCTCGCATTCTATTGGCTGTTCCAATCAGCCAATAGAATGCAACCTCAATCCTATTGGCTGATTGGATCAGCCAATAGGATTTTTCCTACCTTAATTCCGATTGGCTGATAGAATCTATCAGCCAATCGAAATTCAAGGGACGCCATCTTGGATGACTTCATTTAAAGGAACCTTCATTCTTCGCTTGGATTTCATTGGAAGAGGATGCTCAGCGTCGGCTGGATTAAAGATAGACCCGCTCCTCTCCAGATGGAGGAAATCTTCTGCCTGGATCGGATGAAGACTTCTGCCCCTCTGGAGGTCCACTTGTGCCCGGCTGGGTTAATACATCTCAAGGAAGGGAAGTGTTAGGTCATCCTGCTTTGGGCCCCACAATGGCTAGGGCCGGCCCTGAGTATCAGGGTGATTTAGCTACCTCTGAGGTAGCAGAAATGCAAAAAAAGCAGTTTCTGTTTTTAAATATACAGTATTTCGGCAGGCTTCCTCATGTAATTTATTTTATATTATATTAAATTCACCTAATGAGGGTGGGACTGGACTGGGTGTGGTTGAAACTGTTGAGGCACTTGGGAGATTGACACTGCTGGGAGTGGGTAAACTGGCGGTGGCACGTGCAGTGGTAACAGTGCTGGAGGTTGATGTTGAAGGACCTGGACAAAAAAAAAAAAAAAGAATCATAACTGTACTTGCCAAAAATGTTATTAAAGCAAATTATGTATTTAAGGAGGCTAATGCTTAGCTTAAAATATTCTTGGAAGTTGTTTTAATATGATTTGGCAAAATTATTACAGGCTGCAGAACCCCTATAGAAAGTTTCATATTTAAAAAGTTATGATAAAATTTTCAGTTTCTGATTAAAAAGAAGAGACATTTTCTTAGAGCTGTAGAATGTTCTTAGTAGATATACTTTCTAATTCAGACTGTTTTAATATGATCACCATAATAGAAAAACGTTTACATTCATATTATGCAAAACTTATTTAAAAGGAATCTAACCACGATTATAATTTAATTTCAAAACTACCCAGAGATAATTTTGTCTGCAAAAGCAAAACATTAATGTAAGTTTGCAATGGATAGCCTTAAACCAGTCTAACAAACATTTTAATATAAAAATGAATTGCTCATTTTTAAAACAAAGAACCTTAATTTGTTTTTCTTTGCATGACTTACCTACACAGTACCCTGGTACAAGAGAAATGTCATCTATAGCTATATCACTGCGTTCAGTTTCACCTTTAGTTCCGCTGATAATGATCTGTCAAGAAAAAGAACAAAATATGGAAGATATTGCAAAGCCTTGAATGAGCCTTTGGATATAAGTGATAGTAGTAATGTGCGATTCGTTTCGGATCGATTCGGAAATTCGGCCGAATTCGGTAAATTCAGAATTCGGATCGATTTGAATTTCTGAATTAACATAGTTTACTGATTTATTCGGTAGATCTGGATGGCCATGGATTACACTAGTATAGTACAGTATATTAGGTTATATCACTCTGCTATGGGTTACACCTAATATACAGTACATAATGCTAGTCTAATACACAGCACATCCCACCTAATACTTACCGAAATTCTGAATTTCCGAACCGAATCAAACCGAATCCAGACAAATTTATTCGAATCCGAATAAATCCGAAACGAATCTGAACCGAATTGATTCAAATTTTTCCGAATTCGAATCGATCCGAACCGAAATTCAAAAAAATCTGAATCGATCCGAACCAAATTTTTTCGCCATGCACATGTCTAGATAGTATGACTATTCTTTTGAAAGGTACACTTTGAATTTGATTGATTTTTATCAGTGTCAAGAAGATACATAAATTAATTTCACAGGCTTTGCATTAACAAACACACAATGGCCCCAATTTATCAAGGTCTGTCGGACCTGATCCGACAGTGAGGATCAGGTCCGACAGACCTCGCTGAATACGGCGAGCAATAAGCTTGCCGTATTCAGCATTGCACCAGCAGCTCACAAGAGCTGCTGGTACAACGCCGCCCCATGCAGACTCACGGGGACGTCTGTCCGCCTGCTCTGAGCAGGCGGACAGGTTATGGAGCAGCGGTCTTTGTGACTGCTGCTTCATAACTGCTGTCTAGCTAGCCAGAAACACGGGGCATCAAGCTCCAATTAGTCAAAAAAGGTCCAACTTAATTTGCACCTCTATTGCTCAGCATATTAAAGGTATATGAAACCCAAAAATGTTATGATTCTGACAGAAAATACCATATTAAAAAACTTTCCAGTTTACAATTATTATCAAATTTGCTTTGCTCCCATTATATTCTGTGTTGAAGAGATACCTAGGTAGGCATCTGGAACACTTACATGACAGGAAATAGTGCTGCCCTCTAGTGCTCTTGTAAATGGATAGCATTCTTGCAAAACTGCTGCCATATAGTGCTTCAGAATTGTTTTATCCACTGTGAAATAATTCAAGTGGTAGTTTTTGCCACAATGTTACGCTTGCTCCAAGGCTGTGATTAAGTAATCCATTTGCTAAAAATATTATTAAAAATCCCATTTAAAATATTAATAGTGTTCTTAGGACTTTAGAGAGTGCTTTCAACTTCTTTCCAGGTGCTGAGCAAGTGGTTTACCTGGAGCATAATTACTGTATTGTTTCAGTCCAAATTTACAAGATTTGCAGCTATAACTCCTGAGGACTGGCATCACTACTCAGGCCTCATACAGCTGCATTCCCTACAACTACTTGAAAGTTGCCTCAATAAAAAATGTATAGCAATGTATATGAATCCAGTGGGGACCTCTCTGGCAGCAAAAGGTTTGCTTTTCTGTTAATTATGCTCCAAAAAGACTCTGTTAAGTCCTTTAGGGAGTAAAGCACCTCCTTCCCAGTGCACACTACAGATGGTTACTGCCCTAACCTCCCATCCAACATATAGCAGACTCAGCAGCATTTAATAGTTAAAAAAATAAATTTATTATCTTAAAATTGGGTTATTTACTGAAAACACTTAAGGCATCGTGCCCTTTATCATGCATTATCCCAAAACGGTTTTGAACATGAACCAATTTAGAGATTATAAAGGTATTTATTAAATATTCCGTGCTGCTAATTCTGCTTTATTCTGAAAGGACTCAAATTGAAAATTTCATGATTCAGATACGGTTTGCAAATGTTTATAAACATTCCAAATTACTATCATTACTTCTTCCTCTTTTGCTTCTAATCCTTTATTGAAACTTCAATCAATTATCAATTAGATCATACTGGAATATGCTCAGGACCATGCATTTGTCTTGAGCTCTGCATGAATAACTCTACATCCTATCTGAATCATGAACGGTTAATCTTGATATTCATGTCCCATCTTATGTTAAGTATGGTTCATGGAACACTAGCATGTTGTGTTCGGAATTTATTGTCTCAGTCTGTTGTACTATTTAATCTTATGCAGTAATAATAATAGTAATAGAAATTAGGGGATAACATACAATAAAATATATTAACACATTCATCTAATTCAGTTATTAAAAATCTAAATAAAATACCTGAAACTTCTCTCCATTTAATAGAAGAATCTCCTCTAAGTGCCACACATCCTCGTAGTTGCCATATAAATAGGTGACATCTTCTAAGCCATTTTCCGTAAGAATAGAAACCTTTAACTCCATCTCTTCAGAAGTGCCATACATATGATACCAGAAGCGGAAGCAGTGAGTGCCACTTATTTCACATTCAGGACTAATTAATTGTGCAACATCGAAATGTCTTGAGGAAGTGCTATCAATATACAGGTAGAAACCAGCTGCAATACAAGAGACAATGATCTGGTTACATAGTGTAGATTGAATAAAATGAAATACAGAAATGAAGGGTTTGCTGCTGCTTATTACATAACATGCTTATTATAAAGAGAATCAGTTTTATGTGTTGATGAACATACTTCCAGTTGTGTGATCAAAAGAAGGTCCAGTTAACTCAGCTGGTGTTGGGCCACTCAGTCGTATCCAGTTAATCTTATCTGATGTTGACTGTTGCCATTTACAAAGGTCCACATCAAAAGAACATGCCATTTGACAGGTATCAACTAAAAGAGACAAATATTGTTTTGTTTGTTTTTTAATTGTTTTTTCAAAATCAAGACATGTCTAAGAATTGCAACTAGTTGATCATGTTTTTTATTTGTATTTACAGCCAAGTACATTATGCCCAATTTTACCATATTCTATAACTTTATAACTATTTAAAGCATCAGATTTATATTTGAGGTGCAAAAACCCCCAATGTTCTAGTCCATTTAAAAAGTGAATATTTTTTGGTGTATGGTCTTATTTGAACAAACCATTTCCTGTCTTTTTTTAAAGTTATTTATCTACCTATATATGTAAAGATATATCATCTATCTACCTATCCACATTCCTATATCAACTCAGCTTAATGAGTCAGTAAAACAGGTCTTGCATACAACTAAACAATGAATTGACTTGTGATTATTGTAACAAATGTTGCATAACAGATAAGTGGAATTTTTAAAGATTCTAATGGAATAAATGAACCATGTGGCACATGCACCCGAATACTGTTTTTTTTTTATTTTCATGTAAAGTATGATGAAGAAAAAACAGATGCCATTAGAAGAAAGGGTAACATCTAGACCAATATCAATTGTATGTATGAAAGTATTGATCTATCTATCTATATCTATCTATCTATCTATCTATCTATCTATCTATCTAAACACATTTCTGTATTTATCTATCTATACAAATTTCTATATCAGTATATAAGTCCACCAACTAAGCTTGTTGATTCAATAAATTAACGTGATTCTTGTAACAAATGTTGCATAACATACACGTGGCATTTATCAAAGGTATTAATGCAATAAATAAATCATGTAGCACATGGTTTGGAATAGTGATTTATAAAGATTTTGTGTGATTTCTTTCCCTGCTGGCAAGATTTTAACCATCAGTCTCTGAATCTTGTAGTTTTTTTGTGTGTTTAGCCAATCCAAGTGTAAGAATGGTGAAGCATATTTTAGTTAAATGGCATATGTAATTAAGTTGACTTATACCATTCAGATGATCTCACTTCTAATGGATTGGAATACCATAGAAAAGAAAACGAACAATACCCACATTCAATACAACTTTTAGTACAAAAAACTCAAATAAACTGGAATGGGAGCAGCTAATGGTCAGAAGAGAAACTACTGCAAAAATTTTTGAAAACCTATGTAAAATGTGTTTTTTTAATGGTTTATAAATTAAAATAACAATGGTAAATAATCTATTTGGACTGACCTTATACTGAAAGCGATAAAAGCTGGTAAGATCTCTTTTCCCTGGGTCTAATATTTTTAACCAGCATTTAATGTATAAATGCTCACGCTGTACTATCTACTGTAAGTTAATCAATTGGTTGAACAATTTTAGTATAATTTTCTTTCTCTTACAGTATATTGCCTCATGCAAGCTGTTTTTTTAGTTTACAAACTCTGCAGATATCTCAGGACACCTAAGCAAATTACCTGATGGTGGTCTATGACTGGAAACTGTGGTTGGTGTTGTTATGGTTGGTTGTGCTAATAATGCTAATTATTGGTGATGATGTAGGGACAGCTGTGAAATGAAAAAGATAAAAGTCACGACAGATTACTTTATATTAGCATGGCCTAAAATAACTAAACAGAACAAACACAAGAAACTAGACATTCCGTTCTACACTTCCATTGTATTCTTCTATATGATATGCAATCTAAAAGTGCCCAAACATAAACAAGTTTGCATATACGTATATATATAGATGAACATTTTATTTTGATTGGGGTCAGAGTTGGAGTAAGGTTTTAAGACTATGGGGCTGGATTACAAGTGGAGCACTAATTATTTTTCTTTGCTCGAGCGTTAACTGCGCTCAAAGTAAAAAATGAACACGGCCAGATTAGAGCGCCTATTAAAAGTTAAAAGTAAAAAGTTAGCAAACAAGCAAAAGACTCAGGCACACTAACTTCAAGACTTCGGATATTGTACCTGCATTAACTTTCTCTCTTTCTCCCATAGACTGCTTTGGGGCGCACCACAAAAAGCCTTTTTAGTTATCACTTTTGGTGCTGCACTAGATCAACTGCACTAAGGCAAAAGGTGCGTTAGGGATACTTTACATTCCTTTGTCCTTTTTACTTTTAAATATATTTATATATATATATATATATATATATATATATATATATATATAAATATATATATATATATATATATATATGTATATATGTATATATATATATATATATATATATATATATACAGTATATGATTATTTTTTGTAAAATATATATCCATATGAATAGTATATAAAGATATATAAACAAATATATATTTACAAATAGAAAGAACATTTTTTTTCTAAATGAAAAACATAGGAATTTTGAGTATTTCTATTCAAAACATGTTAAAAATGAATAAAAATGATACTGCATGTTTAAAGCTATTTGACAGGGAAGGGCTCAAAGTGTATATATATATATATATATATATATATATTTGTATATATGTATATACATGTGCTTATATGTGTGTCTATATATATATATAATATATATATATATAACAACAATTAAAATTATGGGGAGGCGAAAAGTGAGTTTAAAATCCTCCACTAAATACAAAATGTAGAAAAAATAACTCATTTTATTTATATATATATATATATATATATATATATATATACAGACATGAGTGCACATATAAACACATTAACACATAAATACACATGTATACACAAATATATATATATAAAAGCCCTTTCCAGGCACACCATTTGCTATATACTGTATACCTTTTTAACCCTTTTAAACCTTTTTAAACAATATTAAAATTATATTTTTTAATAAAAAGTGTATATATTAGTGTAATATTGTATTTTAATATGTTTTTGATGTGTTTTGAGTTTTTTTATTATCATTACACTACTTCAGATATTAAGTTCCGCGAAATATTCTAGCATAGTTTCTGCTTTCACTCGAGCCCAACCTATAACTTTCAAGTTGGAATATCAACTCTATTAAGCAAAGTCCCAATATACATTGAAAGTATAGGTTGTGCTAGAGTGATGTTGGCAGTGCTAACCATTCTCTGGTAAATGGGATTTACCATAGACTTGTAATATCATTAGCAAGTCACATGTAATATGGCCCAATGTATTAGAGTTAATATTAGGATTTGGGTTCAGGTTATGGCTAGGGCTATAGTTAATATATAGGGTTAGGGATATCAACAAAGATTAAAGTTAGGAGGTCAGAATTTGGGTTTTGCTTCCAAATACCACCATAATATTTTCATTGTCTTGGCTTTGTTGAGTACAAAATATTGGCAATTCATATTGTGGTCACAAAGCAAATTAAGCATTGATATTATCACAAAAATTGTTTACTTACTGCAGATAGTGTCTTTTTTCCAGTCTCCAAGATGAATACCAGCATTTTGACAAGCATCAGCATAAGCCTCTAAAGAATTGCAAAACTGACCAAGGTTCCCTCCAGTGGCACACTGATCATAGACACATGTTTCAAAATATAATTGAGGAAGAACATAGAAATGACAGTCTTTGAAAGGTCCATCATTTAAGAAGATGATTTTACATTCATCCTCATAATGCTTCTCATCAACAGATTACATGGAGATGGTTCAACAGCATCTGGTTCACAACTAAAGTAAACAAGGATTTATATTCTTAGAAATTACTTTAGTAAAGTCATCAACATGCTACATAAGTATCCAACAACCTAGTACTTTAATCAATAGTCCTACATACAATCAAAAATACAAATAAATAGATTTTTTTATACCTAATTGTTAAAGTTCATATCTAAGATTGTTGATATCTAATATGCAGGCATGTATTTTTGGACTTGGCCAACTAGGCCCATGCAAAGGGAGCTAGTTTGGAGGGGTGCCACTTTTTGCATTCAGGTTAATGACTAACAGGACGGAAAATTTGTTTACAGCACATTTTTTTTTTAAATTAAACTTTTTGTTATAGAGCAGGGGAACAAGCAAACATTATTCATCATGTAATGACTCTTCAAGCCTTTATCCCCAATACAACGTGTGTTTATTACCAAATATGCCTGAGGTCACTATTTTTCCCCTATCTTTTAAGGCAGTGCAGGGCTTCTCTGATTCAATTTGATTGTGCTTGATTATTTCCCCCAAAATGAGGAAGCGTTTGGAAGGTTGATACCTTGCTTTAATGCACCGCCACATGTAGATAGAGGTCATGGATTTGTAAGTTGAAGCAACATTGTACTCCTACTGGAGTGTATTTAATTGATTACAAACAGCTCCTTTACCTACTTTCGCCTGGATTACAAGTTTTGTCGGTAAGGCTGTGCGGTGCTAACAAGCAGTTTTCCCTCACCACTCACCTACAGACAATGCTGGTATACGGGTTTTTAGAAACCTGTCATTAGCCGCAGAAAAGTGAGCGTAGAGCAAAATTTAGCTCCACATCTCACCTCAATACCAGCGCTGCTTACGTTAGCGGTAAGCAGGTAAAACGTGCTTGTGCACGATTTCCCCATTAGGAATCAATGGGGGAGAGCCGGCTGAAAAAAAACCTAACACCTGCAAAAAAGCTGCGTAAAGCTCCTAACGCAGCTTCATTGATTCCTATGGGGAAATACATTTTATGTCTACACCTAACACCCTAACATGAACTCCGAGTCTAAACACCCTAATCTTACACTTATTAACCCCTAATCTGCCTTCCCCGACATCGTCGACACCTACATTATATTATTAACCCCTAATCTGCCGCTCCCGGACACCGCCGCCATCTACATATATTTATTAACCCCTAATCTGCTGCCCCCAACATCGCTGCCACCTACATTATATGTATTAACCCCCAATCTGCCACCCCCAATGTCGCCGCAACCTAACTACATTTATTAACCCCTAATCTGCCGTCCCCAACATCGCTGCCACTATATTAAAAGTTATTAACCCCTAAATCTTAGTCTAACCCTAACCCTAACACCCCCCTAATTTAAATATAATTTTAAATAAATCTAAATAAAATAACTATCATTAACTAAATTATTCCTATTTAAGACTAAATACTTACCTATATAAATAAACCATAAGCTAGCTACAATATAACTAATAGTTACATTGTAGCTATCTTAGGTTTATTTTTATTTTACAGGCAAGTTTGTATTTATTTCAACTAGGTAGAATAGTTATTAAATAGTTATTAACTATTTAATAACTTCCTAGTTAAAATAAATACAAATATACCTGTAAAATAAAACCTAATCTAAGTTACAATTACACCTAACACTGCACTATAATTAAATTAATTCCCTAAATTAACTACAATTAAATACAATTAAATAAATTATCTAAATTAATTAAATAACAAACACTAAATTACAGAAAATAATAAAAATAATTACAATTTTTTAAAACTAATTACACCTAATCTAATCCCCTAATAAAATAAAAAAGCCCCCCAAAATAATAAAAATCCCTACCCTATACTAAATTACAAATAGCCCTTAAAAGGGCCTTTTGCGGGGCATTGCCCCAAAGTAATCAGCTATTTTACCTGTAAAAAAAAATACAATACCCCCCCAACATTAAAACCCACCACCCACACACCCAACCCTATTCTAAACCCACCCTATACCCCCTTACTAAAACCTAACACTAACCCCTTGAAGATCACCCTACCTTGAGACGTCTTCACCCAACCGGGCAGATCTGGTCCTCCAGACGGTCCGAAGTCTTCATCCTATCCGGGAAGAAGAGGTACTCCAGATGGGCAGAAGTCTTCATCCAGGCGGCATCTTCTATCTTCGTCCATCTGGAGCGGAGCGGTCCATCTCCAAGACATCCGACGCGGAGCATCCTCTTCCTTCCGACGACTAACATTAAATGACGGTACCTTTAAGTGACGTCATCCAAGATGGCGTCCCTTCAATTCCGATTGGCTGATAGAATTCCATCAGCCAATCCGAATTAAGGTAGAAAAAATCCTATTGGCTGATCCAATCAGCCAATAGGATTGAACTTGCATTCTATTGGCTGTTCCAATCAGCCAATAGAATGCAAGCTCAATCCTATTGACTGATTGGATCAGCCAATAGATTTGAACTTCAATCCTATTGGCTGATTGGATCAGCCAATAGGATTTTTTCTGCCTTAATTTCCGATTGGCTGATAGAATTTTATTAGCCAATCGGAACTGAAGAAATGCCATCTTGGATGATGTCACTTAAAGGTACCGTCATTTAGTGTTAGTCGTCGGAAAGAAGAGGATTCTCCGCGTCGGGAGGTCTTGAAGATGGACCCGCTCCGCTCCGGATGGATGAAGATAGAAGAATGCCATCTGAATGAAGACTTCTGGCCATCTGGAGGACCACTTCTTCCCGGATAGGATGAAGACTTCTGCCATCTGGAGGACCACTGCTGCCCTGTTGGGTGAAGACGTCTCAAGGTAGGGTGATCTTCAAGGGGTTAGTGTTAGGTTTTATTAAGGGGGGATTGGGTGGGTTTTAGAGTAGGGTTGGTGTGTGGGTGGTGGGTTTTAATGTTGGGGAGGGTATTGTATTTTTTTTTACAGGTAAAAGAGCTGATTACTTTGGGGCAATGCCCCGCAAAGGCCCTTTTAAGGGCTATTTGTAATTTAGTGTAGGGTAGGGATTTTTATTATTTTGGGGGGCTTTTTTATTTTATAAGGGGGATTAGATTAGGTGTAATTAGTTTAAAAAAAATTGTAATTATTTTATTATTTTCTGTAATTTTAGTGGGGGGGGGGGGTTTCGTAATTTAGATAATTGTATTTATTTGTATTTAATAGTAGTTAGTTTAGGGAATTAATTTAATTATAGTGTAGTGTTAGGTATAATTGTAACAAGTTTATTTTTATTTTACAGGTAAATGTGTCTTTATTTTAACCAGGTAGCTATTAAATAGTTAATAACTATTTAGTAACTATTGTACCTAGTTAAAATAAATACAAAGTTTGCCTGTAAAATAAAAATAAACCCTAAGATAGATAAAATGTAACTATTAGTTATATTGTAGCTATCTTAGGGTTTATTTTATAGGTAAGTATTTAGTTTTAAATAGGAATAGATTTAGTTAATTGTAGTAATTTTAATTATATTTATTTTAATTATATTTAAGTTAGGGGTGTTAGGGTTAGACTTAGGTTTATGGGTTAATACATTTAATATAGTTGCGGCGATGTTGGGGGCGGCAGATTAGGGGGTTTAATAAATGTAGGTAGGTGTCGGCGATGTTAGGGATGGCAGATTAGGGGTTTAATAAAATTTAACTAGTGTTTGCGAGGTGGGAGTGCGCAGTTTAGGGGTTAATATATTATTTTTAAGCTGTGGCGATGTCCGGTCGGGCAGATTAGGGGTTAAACATTTTATTTAAGTGTTTGCGATGTGGGGGGGGGGGGGCTCAGTTTAGGGGTTAATATGTAGTTTATGGGTGTTAGTGTACTTTTTAGTACTTTAGTTAAGAGTTTTATGTTATGGCGTTAGCCCATAAAACTCTTAACTACTGACTTTTAAATGCGGTACCAGTCTTGACTTGAGAGGCTGTACCGCTCACTTTTTCCAAGACTGGTAATACCGGCGTTAGGAAAATCCCATTGAAAATATGGGATACACAATTTACGTAAGTGGATTTGCGGTATGTTGGAGTCGCGGAAAAAAAGTGAGCGGTACACCTGTACCTGCCAGACTCGTAATACCAGCAGGCGTTAAAAAGCAGCGTTGGGACCCTCTCAACGCTGCTTTTTTAAGGCTAAACGCAAAACTCGTAATCTAGCAGATAGTTTTTTAAATAGCTACTTTTACCTGTTGTATCCCCACCTATACTGAAAATATGAGTAACAAAACTTTTTCTTTGTAGAAATATGCAAAAATGTTGAGCTTTTTTCGCTACCTACATTTAAACCCTATTGTAAGTCAAATTTCAGTGAGTCGCCCACACAAATTATATAGGGCTATATTATAAGTTGAGCGCAAAATATCACTTCCGCGAAAGCTGCCATTATAAGTACATTGCATGGAATCATTGCGCTCATGAGAGCGTGCTTCCATAATCTCCAGTGCGAGCCTCATACTCATACTGTAAAACATGGCATGCAAACTAGCACAGCAAAAGGGCTAAATCGCACAGCAATGGGCAGCCAATTTAAATATATATGTATGATTATAAGCATATACATATACATTTACAAGGAACACACAGATCCCATAGACCGCAATGTAAAGGCACTTTTCTGTGCTGTTTTTTTTTCTAACACCACACAGCCACCAACTTTAGTCCCCAAAAACTGCCTAGTGCAGTAATTTTTTATTTTTAAAAAGGTGCTACATATTGTTTTGGGGGGGGGGGTGGCAGTTGGGTCTGACCTCTGGTTAATTTTTGTAGCGCTAATTGCTACTGCGGTAGCAATAACCAGCCACTTGTAATGGCTGGTTATTTATCGTGCGCCTATAAATGGGCGACTTTGCAAGTTTACAGGCATACAATAAATTAGTGCTCCCCTTGTAATCTAGCCAAAATTGTTGTTTTTTTCAGCAGAACCAGCAGATTCACAATATGCCCTTATTATATTTATAATTTATGATATGTGAGATTGCTACGGCAAAAAAATATATATATATATATATATACTGTATGTATAATTTTTACATAGATTTTAGTAAATAATAACAGCAATCCCCCTACATGATGAAGAGGTTTCGTATGTGCCTGCAGGCTGCAATGTGCATGATGAACATAGTTGGTCATACGCATTGAAGGGGTTAAATATTTTCTAAAAGATAAAGTATATGTATGACTATCTAAAAATCCTCTAACTATGGCTGTGACAATTTCATTTAATTTGCCTGTGACAACACGGAAATTTTCATATTCATGTAATATAAGAATATGAGGGAAGTATTTGTACATCATGGTATATTTGTAGGCAATATTTAACATTTCAATATTTAAGGAATATGAATCTCAAAAATGTTCTTTTGCTGCCATATAGTTCTCTAGACACAAGCTTGCTCCAGAGCTTCCGTCCCTGTTTTTTCAACAAACAATACCAAGAACAAAAATACAATTTGATAATAGAAGTAAATTAGAAAGTTGTTTAAATTGCATGCTCTATCTGAATCATGAAATAACCATTTTGGGTTTCATGTCCCTTTAAGATGATTTATTACATTCCATTTAATATGATATTTTTTTCTAGTGTAACAGGCCTGCTATCTATATCCATTTGATGATTTGTATATTGCTGGTTATTTGGTTTGATAATTCCATAAAAGTTATTCCTGGGCCTAAAATCAGAGGTCAGCAACTAGAGTGCTTAGGGCAGGACAAACCCTAGATACACCCCAGTTATGCTACATACATATAAATATTAAGATTATTGTAAAAAGTCATTTTTAGACAGATTTTACAGTTCTAGATTATATGTCATACATTTGTTACTATACTTACACCCAGGCATCATCAGGAACACGCCAGCTATTTCCAAATTCATTTGAGGTATGTGCTATTAAACCGTCAGGCTTTAGGAAATCATCCAATATATTTTCATTATATGTGCCACAAAGACCACAGAGCTGCCTTTTATATTTTTCATTGACTTGAACAAAAAGATCATGGTCCCCGCTAAATTTAACTTCAAGGCCAAAATCAGTTTGTAGAACAACATAGGAGCCGCTAATAGTTAAAGAGATTCCAGTCCAGGGATTAGAGGTAAAGAAACAATAACTTCATTCACCTACAAAAATACAAAACCTGCATTAATAAACCAAATAATTCTGATTAAGAACCTTCACCAATAAACTTTTATGGCTGACTAGTGAATATTTTTAGATGACATGTTCATGAAAAGAATATTAAACTCACCTGCACAATTTTGTTCTTTCCTAAAATAATGCGTAAGTTACCAATGTTAACAGCAACTGAATTCAAAGCTGTCCAAGACAAACTCCCTCTGTGCTCATTCCTGGCTGTGATTGAGAAATTTACAGATGAGTTTTTTACAGGCTTCTACAACTGTGTAATTGCAAGATCCTTGGAAATGATACAATTTTCCATCAAATGTTATGTAGTGTGGGTCACCATAAATATGGCAGATGGTAGTGCCAGCTGGGAAGCATCCTTGAACTCCATTCTGAACTTTACATACTTGATGAGGTCCACACGGCTCAGTAATGCAACTCACAGTGTTGTTTCCAATACATTTACACTGGCTTTCACATTCCCCTTGCAAAACATTTCCTCTTCTATAAAATTATAAATCATATAATACAGTTTAAGCAAAATTGTGATCAACAACAATTGACTAGTTCACTATTGCTTAGTTGTTATATTTAAAAAGTTTACATTTCCCTGTTACAGACTCAGATGCGATTTTTAAAGAAATCATTGCTTAAAGGGGCATGAAACTCCAACATTTTCTTTTATGATTTAGATAGATCATAACATTTTAAAACAACTTTACAATTTACTTATATTATCTAATTTTCTTCATTCATTTTT
The DNA here is from genome assembly GCF_027579735.1 of Bombina bombina. NCBI lineage: Eukaryota > Metazoa > Chordata > Amphibia > Anura > Bombinatoridae > Bombina > Bombina bombina. Next base: position 416,694,628 of record NC_069502.1, read on the forward strand.
GTAACTTTGTTGATGGAAGAGCACTGCACTAACGGGAGACAGATATAGCTGAAAGCCAATGACAAGAGGCATATATGTGCAGCCACCAATCAGCAGCTTCTGAGCCTATGTAGGTATTCTTTTCAACAAAGAATACAAAGAAAATTATTTAGATAATACAAATAAATTGAAAAGTTATTTAAAAAAGCATGCTCTGTCGGAATCATGAAAAGAACAAAATTGATTTCATGACCGTTTAAATGGAGCAAATATCTACTTCACTTAACTGTTGAAAAATTACAACCTTTCATATATATAACCTTCTATTATCTTTTAAACTTGACATTATTATTATATATAATCAAAAAATGTTTGCGCAATGAGTAGCTAAAATATCTTACAATATCCTACAATATCTATATATATCAACCAGAAAAAATATTTGGGGTCCTTGCATTTGGGAGCTTACAATATAGTATTTATGATGGGAAAAAAAATCCAGAAAGTTAAATGCAGGGGGAAAACAGTTGAGTAAAAGACAGGGGTTAAACATCAACTGCTCTGACTAGAGGCCAAGTAATTGATAACAAAAAATATGTTTTCAAAGGGTATTAAGATTGAAAGAATGATAGGATTATCCACTAAATGATAAACAAAATCCAGGATGTGGCTCACAGGGGCAGGTTAGGTGAACTGATTTTTAGTGAGGTATGCTAAGGTACATACCAGCAGTGGTAGTGGGTTTTGTTAATGCCCTCGTTTAAATATATGAACAAAAAGCAGAAATGTTACCCACCAAAAATTTAGGGGTCAGAAAGTACACAAAATAAAAATCCAGAAAGCTTAGTAGTAGAAATACAAACAATATGGTAAAATTATTTTTTATAACATAGTACAATATTTTAAACGTTTAAAACATTTAAATACCGATGTGCAAAGCCAGTAATAAGTCTATGGCATCATACCAACCTCATAATATTTGCCATTGTAAATACATCCGCAGTTACTAACAGAAACACAAGATCCTCCACTAAGAACAAAGCCTGCATCACACTCACATCCTTCCATGCATGGCCTATTGCAGGTGTTTGATGCATTTTGGTTTGTGCATGTAGCTGGACAAGCACTTGCACACACTTCATAGTGACTGTTAATGTGACATTTAAGTGCTGAAGAAAAAAAGAATAGATCATAATTTGTTTTTTTACAAATATAACTAAACCCCAAAACTTTTCTGTTTAAGAAAAATGATGATACAGTCTAACATTTCCTATCTCAGTAGTCAATACTTCATGAGAATCAGTAAAATAAAATAGTTATCAAAAAATAATATTAATAATAAATGAATGTAAATTGATATTTATAAGACCAATAAAAGTACATTTTTGTATTAACTAATGAATACTCACGACAGAAAGTTGAATTTCTCCAAGAAATAGTAACTCCCACCCTTTGGCATGCATCAGCATAAGCTTCCAAAGCAGTACAAAGAGCATCTTTGCTGCCATCTAGAGCACATAGATCAAAGACACAGCTGTCCAAGAAGCTTGCTGGATTAATTAAAGAGTGACATGCTTGAAATGGACCATTTTCACTTGTTAGGAGACCACAGAATACATCTGTCTCATAAAGATCTTCTTTTTCTTGTGGACAAATTGGTGGTGGTATAGGAACAATTAAATTGCATGATGGATCATCGTCATCCACTTTCCAGCTGTCACCAAACTGATTTGTATTCTGGGCTTGCTGACCATTGGGCATCATGCTTTCATCTTCTATGATGCCATTTAGGTTTCCACACATACCACATGTTGCATTGAAATAGGTCTTAGGAACCCTTACTTCCACTGTATGATCATTATCATAAGAGACTCTTAGCAGGAAATCAGTCTCCAAAACAACATATCTTACACTTCTGGTCACTGTCAGTGACCCATTAACCAATGTTACTGGCAGAGTAGCCCAAATACCATTCACCTAGGAGGCAAAACATTAAATATATTTAGTGTATGATTAAGTTACTAACATTTGTGCAAATGCTTAAAAATAGCAATTATACAAAAAAATAACTTACCATGACACGGCTTGGTTCATTTCTTACAATTGTTATTTTATGATTGTAAACATCTGTGATGACTTTTTGTACATAAGACACTGAGGGGTTTCCACGGTGTTCATTCTTTGCTTCAATATTGAAATATGGCAAAGAAGTATTGATACAAAGTTTGGACAGTGTATAGGTACAAATTCCCATGAAGTGATGAGTGTGTTTATCAAATGTATAGTAGTGAGGATCACCATGTATTATACAATCACCAAATGTGTGATCTTTACAGCCAGGAACTCCGTTTACTACACTACAGTATTGGTTACTTGGACATGAAGCAGGAGTGCAGATTAAACTGCCACCTATTGATGGGCATGTGCATTTTGTAGAACAAGCCTCATCAGTCCAGAATTCTGAACCTACAGGATAATGAATGTCACCATCCCAACATCCACAAAGGTGACTTGGAACACACTTATTGTTGTATAGAATGTATCCTGGATCACAAACACATCCCTCAACACAGGGAAGGTTGCAATTAGATGGTGCTCCTGGGTTGACACAAGTAGCTGGACAGGCAGAGCCACAATGCTCAGAATGACTGTTTGAAGGGCACAGAAGAGCTGTAATATATAAATGCATATTTTATATTAATGATGTTATTTAAATAGTCAAAGAATAAACACAATTGAAAAACATTTTTTTTACACAGATGATTAATAAGATCTTTTGAGTCATATAAATTAAATCAAACAACTAAAGAGAGGGCTAATGTCTCTTTTTTTAACTCTTTACAACTTGACACAAAATATTATAGAATTTTGTTGTTAGCATATTAAGTGAAAATGAAAATACATATTAACTTTGGAAAATATAAAATCTATTTCATACTGAATATAAATGTATATTTTATTAAGTTCTAAAAAGTATATAAATTGCTTAAACTTAATTGCACAATATGTGTGGATCATTATTCTCTTATCAGCCTCAAATAAGCAATGAGTGCTGTTTATGAGTTTTGTTACTATTATACCATGCAGAGGATATAATGTTAATGTTTTAAATTATGTAATTCCTGTGGGAAAAGAAATGTAAACTGTATTTGCCTACAATGCTCTTTTTTGCTAAATAATATTAGCTCTCAGTAAAATAGTATTGTAATTTTGAAAGCCTGCATCTCTTTATAATTGTTTTTTCTTCATGATTTGACAAATAATAAGTAAATTACAATTATTGTAAACAAATAAGTAAATAAAAATAATTGCAAACAATTAGAATGTTTAAAAATAATGAAATTTTAATAAATATTCTTATTATTATTAATAATAATAATAAAAAATATTGTAGATTAAGACTAAAAATTCAGAGTTGCAACAGATTGTGCTTTTTGTAATGAACCAGAAATGTATCATTAACTTAGTCTTTCAGTTTCCAAAATACAGCACAAAGGAAATGTTTGGAATTTAAAAGATAAGTTCTAGCCTGTAAGTTGTTCCAAGCTTATAAACTAATAATGTATTATAATGATTGTGAAAAGACTTGCAGGTCACCTTTTTGTGACAGCTTGCTTCCCCCCTTTTAAATACCTATAGTGCTAAATGAATCAATACTTACGACAAAAGGTTTCATTTCTCCATGGAAGGACTGTGGCACCTGCTGCTTGACAAGCATCTGCATATGCCTGAAGACTGTTACAGAGAATCTCTGGGTTTAAGTTAAACTCACACATGTCATAGTAACAATTCCCAAAGTATTCATTCGGATCTACTATCAGATGGCAGTTTTGGAATATGCCACCAGTTGAGACTATTATGCCACAGGCCTGGTTGCTTTCAATAACAAGTTTTTCTTCATCTGTGCACTGGGGTGTGTGACCTGCATCTGATGAACAGCTTACGGAGAGAAAAAAATGAATAATGGACTTCACTATTTAGATAGTAATGTGTATTATTTAGTTTAAATAATACTATCCAATATCCTACATTTTACATCAAGTAATTTTAGAAAAAATAAATAGTGGACTATGGATGTCTATGCAAACATGCATTGTTGGTTGTGGCCTGATTATGACTGTTTAATGGGTGTTAAGTGTGTGTAATTGAGAATCCAGGTTCCATATCATTTGTACATTTTTTAGACATGTTTTAAATTATCAGTCTAGATAAATATAGAGTCATTTGACATACAAGAAAAAACAATATCCTAAAAGTATAATAGATAGAAGCTGTTAATATGAGTTATAAATAAAAAATATCTGTCAAAAAAGTATGTGTAATAGAAATATTTTATTTCTTAACGGTAGCAACATCTCAGTTGATATCATTGTTTATATTTAACTGGTATGGTATGTTCATTGTGGTTAATTAGGATTTTTGGAATAAATACAAATAGTATACCTTAAGCTGTTGTTGACCTGCCAGCTGTTGCCATAATTAATAGAATTGGGCTCTTTTATTCCAGCAGGATTGAGGTTGTCATCAGAATGATTTCCATTGAAATTTGCACAGAGGCCACACACTTTGCCTTGGTACTTATTAGAAAGTGTCACTTCCACTCTATGGTTACCATCGTACTTTACTTTTAAACCAAAATGGGCAGTCACAACAACATATTGACCCGTTAGACTGATAGACAAATCAGGGGGCAAGCTCAGTGGAAGCTTCTGCAGAACTCCATTCACCTAGGAATAGATTATCAATAGAAAAAGTCATTATATATGCAGGGATGTAAATATGTCACTATCCACTGCATTGTCCTCTAAGCTATGAATTCTGTGTGTGTGTATATATACAGAATATTAAAGATAGGAAAAAGTAAAAATAATTTACTCAGGACTGGTGAAAATATGTGTGTATAACGATAAACTGTATGTGGACATACAATGCTTCTTTCATTACTTCATTTCAACTTTTTATTTTTTTACAATCTCTGGTTAACTTTTAATGATGTTGAACAGTAAATCAGATCATTTATCAAAAACCATCAGAACAGTTCTTACGTATTTACTGATTGTTCATTGTGTTAATACGTAAAAATGGATTTCCTTTGGAAACTATTTCATTTACTATGATAAAGTCCTATAAATGCTGCATATTAGGATATTTAACATTTTTATTTAGCTGCTGAAAAAAACTTCTTGTAGACAAATCACATTTAAATAGAGTATATGTGTATGTGTGCTTTTGTGTAGGTGTTTATATATGTGTGTGGGTGTATGTGTATGTGAGAGTGTGTATGTATGTGTGTTTGTGAGTGTGTATGTATGTATGTATGTGTGTGTAGGTGTGTATTTGTGAGTGTGTAATTGTATGTGTGTGTGTTTGTGATTGTGTTTATGTGTATGTGTATTTGTGTTTATGTGTGTGTGTTTTTGAGTGTGTTTAAGTGTATGTGTGTGTGTTTATATGTGCGCGTGTGTTTGTGAGTGTGTTTAGGTGCGTGTATATGTGTGTGTTTTGTGTGTGAGTGTGGGCGTGTGTGTGTTTGTGAGTGTGTAACTATGTGTGTGTTTTTATGTGTATGTGTTTATTTGTGAGTGTATAAATGTGTGTGTGTTTCTGTGAGTGTGTTTATGTGTATGTGTGTTTGTGAGTGTTTATGTGTATGTGTGTGTTTGTGAGTGTGTTTAGGTGTGTGTATGTTTGTAAATGTGTGTTTAGGTGCGTGAGTGTGTGTTTGTATGTGTATGTGTGTATGTGAGCGTGCTTTTATTGCTCTCTTTTTTACTTACCTTTACAAGTCTTCCCTTCTCTAGGCTTATACTGTAGTTATAAACATACACTGTTGCCTGCTTGACATATGAAACATGCAGGTTTCCTCCTCTGTACTCATGATCAACTTCAACATTGAAATGCTGTAAAGTGCTGTTGGCTTCACATAGCTTTGTAAGAGTGTAGGTGCAGTTCCCCATGAACGTGTGAGCATAATTATCAAAAGTTAGGTAATGAGGATCACCATATCCACTGCATGTTCCTCCTAAACTCAAAATGAAAAAATAACATCAGAACCCATAAAGGATGTCATTATTTACTATTTTACAATAAAGTAGTACTAATAACCAGCATTTCCATTCTTATTACAAAATAATATGTGATTTTATTTTGTAGACCTTGTATATTTGACCTAAACATATTACCAATACGTTGATGTATCAATTATTCTGGCTAACCAAAGAAAACCTAAAATGATGAGCTTTTGAATTAATTCATAAGGCATACTGCACACACTGCAGATGGTCCCACGTCTGTTTTTGTCTGTATTTGTTATGTTAGAACAAACATTCCCATTAAGATTTAACAACCATTCCAATAGAGCTATGGAAATAATGCAGAAAAAACTAACAAATAACATTTCAAGATTGTATATAAGATTCAAATATTTAACTGCAATATTTGAATACTGCATTTAAATATTGAATGTAACACATAAGAAATACCATAAAATGACAACATTTCTAACTTAGTGACAGTAATAAAATTTTACCTGTTATATCTGGTGGTGCTGTTGGTTTTACGGTTGTAGTTGTTGTATGTATCTTTGTTGTTGCAAATGTTGTTGGGGAATCTACAATAAAAATAATAAAAAACATATACTAAAATAAAAATCAGTTAGAAATGATTAACGTGTAGTCTTATTACACATTTAAATATTTCAGACCATGAAAGTATTCGAAAAATTTTCTAATGAGCCAGAGTAGTTATTAACCTAATTGCTGGTGCATTTTATATATATATATATATATATATATATATATATATATATGTGTGTGTGTATATTATAAAAAGCATCAGTTACACATGCTAAACAATGTTTGTTTGAAAAGAGAATGCTGAATATTTGTTCTTGGTGGAAAAGTACACACGTTTTCCCAAGCTAACAGTAAGAAGTAAAAAGTAGGTTTATTCACCACAGATTTCTCTAATAGAAAAATGTATACGTAGACCAAAGGAAATGTTTTTTTTTTTTTTTTTTTTTTTAAATGTACAGATTTAGTACAAACAAAACCTTTGTGCCAGAGTCACTAAGCTTAACATGTACTACCTTTTTACATGTGAGGTAAAAAATGGGAAAAGAACATTTAAAAAAATGACGGCAGAAAAAAAGTCCAAAACCCACTTTAGCATTGGCATTTAGCTTTCGGGTCAAGCTGCTTCACCCAAAAATGTTAAAACCTAGATCTGCCCCTGATGCCACCATGCACAGGTTGTTCAATTAGATCCCATCAAGGTTTGTGTCACTTATGTGAAGGAATGTCAATATCTTTTGCTAGCCTTATGGGAGTAACTTTTGCAGAGGTAACCTGAGACAAGGGTGACAAATAATTATAAAACTGTCTTATGTGATCCTCCAGTTAGGTAAACAAAAACAACTTATTAGTTTGCCTTGTAATACATCCAGCCTCGTGCATCAGTTCTTGTAGCTGTAGAGTAATATATTTTATTTTTATTTCTTATAAAACACTTTCAATTCTCACTATCCTTTCAATTTAAAAATGTTACGTTTTTGTGTTGTGCCATATTATTAAATAATATGATTAATAGACTTCTACAGCACATTGCTCACAGCCTTGCAAAACTACACATCAGCTGAAACTGGCAAATGCTATAGAGAGGGGTAGTGATACATTTAGATATACAAATAACCACACATTCACAACATGCAACAGTGGTTCTGGATTTCTTGGGGATCTAGAAAGTGTGTCATTAATTAACTGATCTCTCTTCCATACACTCAGAAAATAACTACAAACATGAATTATGAAATCAAATTAACAATTCTAATTATTACTTTGTTAGCTACATTAACTTGCTATAAACGGAAATATTAATTCTTGACTTTTAATAAGTAGATCTAGAATTACCCAGTCTGTTTGAAACAAGACCCTGATTTCATGAGAGAACTCAGATTCAAATGTGATGAATAACTGAAAGAGAAAATCTTACCACAAGGTCCATTTTTCACTCCTATATTGTCAATAGCTATATCGCCATACTCTGTTAATCCTCGAATTGCCGCAAAGGTGACCTAATGAAAAGAAAAAATGTCCAGAAAATTCCTTTCAATTACATAAAAACTATTTATATTTAATAAATAGTATGCTAAACATAAGGAAGCAATTACATTCCTATTGCTGAAATGCATAACAAAAAGCTTTTACCGCAAGCATGTGAGCAGCTTAAACTAAATGTGCATCACTACTCTTAAAGGCACAGTAAAGGCATAATTAGACATCCATGATTTAGACAAAACATACAAATTTAAAGGGACACTGAACGCAATTTTTTTCTTTTATGATTCAAATAGAGTATGAAATTTTAAGCAACTTTCTAATTTACTCCTATTATCAAATTTTCTTTATTCTCTTGGTATCTTTATTTTAAATGCAAGAATGTAAGTTTAGATGCAGGACCATTTTTGGTGAACAACCTGGGTTGTCCTTGCTGATTGGTGGATAAATTCATCCACCAATAAAAAAAGTCCTGTCCAGATCCAGAGTACTAAATCAAGAAAAAAGCTTAGGTGCCTTCTTTATGTATTAATTATGCTTCCTTTTCTTGTTTTTTCAGTTGGTGAAAGGTTATCTAGGAAAGTTCAGGAGCAGCAAAGAACCTAGGATCTAGCTGCTGATTGGTGGCTACATATATATATATATATATATATATACTGATTCTCATTGGCTCACCCATGTGTTCAGTTAGAAACCAGTAATGCATTGCTGCTTCTTCAATAGATGATAGTAAGATAATTAAATAAATTTGATAATAGAAGTAAACTGGAAAGTTGTTTAAAATTGTATGTTGTACCTAAATCTTGAAAGACATTTTTTAGGTTATATGTCCCTTTGAATTAGAAGCTTTTCTGAAATGCAATTTATTCAAGAGATTGTGTAATGTAAAATTGCCGCTCCTCTAATGTGTTCCTGATGATCCATTTTACCTGCTGGAGAGTATTAAACTGTTTACTATTTAGATTTGTGCATCCCTTGTGAATAGTCTAGAAGTTGATTTTAAGGAAGACTACCACAGCTTTACTGGTAGACAGTGACACAAAAAAATAAATAAGAATAAAATATTTTTTTCTTCACTGGAACATCAATTTAAAAAAAAAAAAACCAAACAAACTGTAATTAATAGAAAAATGTCCTCTTTTAGTTGCAAAAAAAGAAAAAAAAACATTTTAATGTACCTTTAAAAATAGTAAATAATTGTACTCAGTGGGACACAAGTAAAAAAAATTGTTGTATATTGATAGAACTGTTTAGAACTTTTTTTTCTAGATTCAATACATAAATTAACATTATCAGATATCAAATTGGCTTATATAAGCTCATATAATTGTGTTAATGTCAAGGCTATCTATAGAACTTTGAGCTCTTTTATCAGTTATTTTCATCGTAGTTTTTTCCTTCATTATTGCACAATAATTCTTTGTACTTTGCTCATAAGCTCAGAGAAAACTGCTGTTTACCTGAATACTCCTCTGTCCTGAAGATGAAAATGTGAATGAGCCATATAACCACGAGGTGCCTTGATTTCCAATTCTGTTCCAATAAACAAATTGACCTGTGTGATCCTTGACTAGAACCTTCAATTCATTTGTATTTTCTGAACCAGACATATGGTAAAAAAAGTCTACACACACATCGCCACTGATGTTAAAAACTGAGCTATCAAGCCAGACTGCATCACGCGGGACAAGGTTGGTTGCTTCCATATAGATAAAATATCCATCTGTTGGAGTAAAAATATACTTTTATACATGTTATGTGAAGGTGAAACAAAATGCAGAATTATTTAAGGCAATTAAAGAACAGATGGTATCAACATAAGTTCTACATTTATCAAGCTGTGAATGCAGCTTGGGAGCTCTTCCAGTGCAGACTCAATCATGCGAGCCTACAACTGTAAGTTAACAAGCAGTAGCCTTTCTAACTTTTCTACCACTTAAGTGATAAAGGACTTACAACATTCTAGATTCAATTATTCAGGATGATTGACAAGCCCTGATCTCATGCAATTGGTTGCACAGGAAGGGGGAGGGTCTTTAAAAGAATCAGGATGCTGGCATTATGCTGCATTACTCTGATCATTGTGTGTGTGTGTATATATAATATATATATAAATATATATAAATATAAATATATATATATATATATATACATATATAAATAGGGAGGTAGCTGGATGGGGAGGTTGCATTTAGAGAAGGTTTTTTGAAAATAGGTGTGACCATTGTAGGTTTTAGAGATGTGGAAAATATACCGGTGTGAGGGAGAGGTTGAAAATTTTGAGTAGCTGTGAGGGGATGGGGTTTAGGGAATAGGTAGTGAGGTTAGAGGACAGTATAAGGGCAAAAACTTCTTCCTCAGTAACAGAGACAAAGAGCTAAAATTATGGCTATGTTGGTTTTGGATGATTGCAAGCTTGTGAGGGGGTGGGAGACTGGTAGTATGTTGAGAGCTGATTTCGTTTTGATGGAGTCGATTTTGTTATTGAAGTGGCTGGCAAAATCTTAAGCATAGAGAGAAGTTGTATTAGGAGGTGGGGGTGGGCGGAGAAGAGTATTGAAAGTGGAGAACAGATATTTTGGGTTTGAAGAAAGAGGACAAATAAGAGTAGAGAAGTAATTTTGCTTATAATGGTTAAGAGCAGAATAGTAGTAGTTCAAGATGAACTTGTAGTGAAGAAAGTTTCCTGAATTCTGAGATTTTCTCCAGTGTCACTCAGCAGTGTCAGAGGAGTATGCCAGTGCTGAGGATGAGTGTGTGATTTCCGAGCTATGGTAGGAGGGCCCAAATCTTCAAGGACCAATGTAAGGGTAGAATTATAGTGGCAGATAGATTGTTCAGGGCAGGAAAGGAAGAGATGGAAGAGAGGAGAGTTTCAAGAGAGCTAGTGAGCTGTTGCTGATCTAATGACTTAATGCTTCTGTGAAGTTTGGTGAGGGGTAGAAGGAGTTAGAGTTGTTGGGAGGGATGTGATGTTACAAGTGAGGAGATGATGGTCAAAAAGAGTAAAAGGGGAGTTTGTCAAGTTTGAGATATTGCATTGAGAGCTAAAAATCAAATCAAGGAAGTGGCCATCTTTGTGAGTGTGAGAGTCAGTCCATTGTGACAGACCGAAAGAAGAAGTGAGTTGCAGAAGTTTTTGTATTCATAATTTCATGTTGGGCTAGCACTAATGAGAATATATGATGGTGCGTTTGCGAGAGAGTGGGGTGTTTTTCAACTATTTTTCTCCATTGACTTCTATGGAGGAATATGTGAAAACGCAGGCAATATACGATGTTCAGATTTTTGTACTAGTTGGGTTACTGCTTGCGCAAAATAAGATTTTTTTTTAACTTGTAATACAAGCACAACCCGACTAGCGCAAAAAGCTTAAAGGGACACTAAATGAATCAATGATTTAATGATTCAGATAGAGCATGCAATTTTAAGAAACTTTCTAATTTACTCATATTATAATTTTTTCTTCGTTATCTTGCTATGTTTATTTAAAAAGCATGAATGTCTGCTTTTTGGTTGAGAACTTAGTTTTTGCTTGCTTATTGGTTTGCTAAATGAAGCCACCAGTAAGCAAGCACTATCCAGTGTGCTGAACATAAAATGAGCTGGCTCCTAAGCTTTAAATTCCTGTTTTTAAATAAGGATTGCAAAAAAACAAAGAAAAATTGATAATAAGAGTAAATTAGAAATTTGCTTAAAATTGCATGCTCTATATGAATCATTAAACTCTAGCTCAGTTTTAAAGATCGCGAAAATGAAATATACCACTCCACTTGTAATCTATGCCTAAATATTTTATTGGATTTCAACTGGAGTCATTTTGTAATGTATTTAAAAACAATTATTCATCATACTATTTTGGATATTATTTAAAATAAAATGATGTATCATACTTCCATCAGGATAATCCCCATTTGGACCAGTATCATGTGTTGGAGTAGTACTTTTGGCTCTAATCCAATCTGCATCATCATTTCCTTCGCAATGTTGTTTCCAGTCGCAAAAAGGTCTTGTATTATCATTAAAATCACAATATGTGATGTATGCTGAAAACAAACACAACAAGTGTGCATTATTATTCTGGAGTAGTGCATACCGAGTTCTGAATTGCTAACAGAGATTATATAAAATACCTGCATTGGGAATACAATAAATTACTATTGAATTTATCTTACCTTCAAAACTGAAATATATATTAGTACAATCCAATTTTGAACAGGAATATTTTTTGTGATACATTTCTATTACTAAACGGTTTCACTGTTTTTTAAGGGCATATGTACATATGCATTGCAGTCTACATTCAAACTCTTCACCTGTTCAGAGAACTGTTGGTAGTTTTTATAATGCAAATTGCATCTTCTGGCAAAACACAAACCTCTTTTGCCTATCTGAGCAGTTGCTTGAATGCAGATGGACTTGGCACGTGCAACATATGTAAATATGCTCCTATAATAGTATTACATTTTTACTAGAAGCATTTTTACTTATACAGGTATAATGAAACATGTTTCTATTCCAAACTGAATATTGATTGAATGTAGAAAATCATAATAAATAAACTTCAGACCACATTTTGAAATTATTCAGGGGTTGTGCTTGCAGCTTTATACTGCTTATTAACAGTACATCACTCATAGTCAATGTTTCTATTATATAATTTGACACATGTATCCATTTATGTAAAAGCTGCAGTCATTTATTCTATGGATTATATATTCCAATCTAGTATTCTTAATATCTGCATTAATTTACCTACAAATCACTTTTATCTAAATATGTTAGGACAAATAAATCTAAAATATTCCTGGAACATAAGGATTTGTAGATGATAACTGGAATAACATTTGTAAGTGTTCCCAGTATCTGATGAATTAAAGGGGTAAACCCATTAAAAATGATTATTTATTTATTTTTATTTTTTTAAAAAGGTGTTTTTTTTTTCTTCTGATGGATCAAAATTGTATCAAATATGAAAAGAACATATAGTACAATGCAAAAAAAAAATCTTCAAAAAACAATAATATACCTTATAGGGTTAAATAATGACAGAAATCTTGTTGACTGACTGGTCAATAAGTAACTCAGTAAAAATATCATTATCATCCCTTTAAACATAGTTCATATATCCTTAAATCAATTACTATATTAAAAGTGTAAGGTTCATGTCATTGTAACTTCTAGATAGTCAACAGACTTCCTGTACCTTTACTAAAAGCATTATCTTTTAGCATTATCATATTATTTTTTATGACAGTGTACATTCATACCTGTCAAATAAGCGCTGAATGCAACCACAAGCAAATATGTAATAAACTGATATGTAACTTTTAAATATTAAAGAATGGCTGGTGAGATAAAAGTAAATAAACTGTATGAATAAACTGTTTTTTTAATTAAAAAAAAATATTCAAAATTAAACAATGCATTAATTACCAGTCCTTTGATTCTGGAAAATTAAACTATCTGATAGATCCTTTTCATTTGTCCTAAAAAAAAAAAGAAGGTAATTGTTATTTGAGGATTATGGTTTGTTGTTTGACATTCTTATTGTGATCATGTATTATAATGTAACCATCTTTAAGTTAATAATTCCATATATACATAATTTATATACACATTTTAAATGTTAAATATCTTATAATCCTTTTATTGTCTTAGTATTTTTATTTGATAAGACTTTACATAAAATTATATTTAAAAAGAATACAACACATTTGCCTTTTTATGTTAATTTATTAAATGACCTTTAAGAGAATTATTGCACGCACTTGTGGCAATACCTCTGTTTCATGGCACTTTATTGCAATTTAACAATAGGTTTTATAGGATAAAACTGTAAGGGTTCATTTTATATCACTCTGCAAAATGTGTGTTATGTGTTAATATGTTGCATAATATATTAGAAGGTGTATTATTTAAGATTAGATAGCACTATCCACTATCAGTTTTATAGGCTAATAAAAAAAATGTATGACTATCGATGAGAACTCTCCTGGCAATGGAAAGAAAAGTAATTATAAATAGTATAAATGGGTCAGATAAAGCTACACCAGATTAAAGATTATGAAAAAAATGATAATACTCTGAAAATTTATAAATTCTTCTTTATTTAAATATATTTTGAAACTATATTAAGCACCTCACTGCAAGGTATTCAATTGTGGGTCAGATTACGAGTGAATCACTAATTAAGGCTCTTGCTCGAGCGTTAATTGCGCTAGAACTAAGCTTTTTCTAGCTTAGTTCTAGCGCTTGCACGCAAAACTGACAAGCACAAAAAAAAGAATTTACATTATCGTTTGCCTGCTGTTCACATATTCCCCTATAGAAGTCAATGGAGAAAAAAGGGTGAAAAAAAACACACCCTACTCATGCGCAAACCCAATGGCATATTCTCATATGTGCAAACCCGACATGGAAATATGAATATTTCACATTCCAATGTTCTGCATATACAGGAATAAGTTCTATTTATTCATAAATACATATTCATACATATATATACAGTGTATATATATATATATATATATATATATATATATACAGTATATATATGTTTTTGTGGTACAATATACATATATACATATTTATATATATATATATATATACACACTGTATTTACGATTATATATAGGTATAGGTATATGCAGATATATATATATATATATATATATATAGCACTATATATATTTAGAAATACTTAGAATATATTCTGTCATGTGCAGAACATTGGAATGTCAAATATTTACAGTAAATACACACTAAAACCCTTTATTAAATATGAATATTGCATAAATATGATTTTTTTTAAATACATAGAACATTTTCTATTATGTTAAGAACATTGGAATGTAAAATATTTATACTACATACACAGTGAAACACATTATTAATTCTTAATAGTTAATAAAAATGATTTGTCATGTACATATATATTTAACACTACAATGTTCTTCACTTACAGGATAATGCACTTTTTATTGTAAATTCATATACGTACCTGTATATATATACCTGTATATATATATATATATATATATATATATATATATGTGTGTGTATATATACACCTGTATATCTATTCCTGTTGATATATACATATAGATATGTATTTTACATGAACAGTATCATATATGTATAGAATTATATATTCAATAATAAAAAGTACATTTTTTTTTTTATGTGAAGAGCATTGGAATTTAAGATATGTGTAACGTATCGGGGCTCACAACTTAGGACTAACATGGTCAGGTTAGCTATCTTCAATGTGCGTTATTGAAATATTAAATAGAAAATATTAAAAAAATATTACTGTAAAATATTAAAAATAATTCATAAAATGTATATACTAGTGAAGTAAAAAGGAAGGGAGGTCCACACATACGTGGATGCTGTTTTTTAAATACGACTACCATAAGTAAAACAAGTATGGAGATAGTCAGCATGAACACACTGGGATACAAGTGCAGTTTTGAACCTCTATGTGTTTTAGGCATATTTTGCATTGCTATGTTCTTCATATAGAAAATAAAATACTTTTTATTATTAAATACATATTTCTATATATATATATATGATACTGTTCATGTTAAATACATTTCTATACCTATATATCTATCGGAATAGATACATAGGTATAGGTATAGAAATATGTATGTACAATAAAAATTATTATCCTGTAAGTGAAGAACATTGGAATGTGAAATTTGTACAGACGTTAAATTTAATTGCGCTCAAGTGAATGCATTTACTTTCAACTCATAGTAAGCGCACCATTTCCATTGCATGCAAATAGCCACTACAGTTAGCCTGCCACTAGTAATCTAGCCCTTTATATGTACCCAATGTTCTATTTTAACAGCTATAGTGTATTAAAGTGTTTACAAACAGCTCATTCACCTCTATTTTGACATTTGAAACAGCTGATTTTTCCTGTTGTATCCCTAATTTTATTAAAAATGTCAGTGACTTAAAGAGATACTAAATCCAAAAATGTTCTTTATTGTTTCAGATAGAGAATGCAATTTTAAGCAACTTTCTAATTTACTTCTATTATCAATTTTTATTCGTTCTCTTGTTATCGTTATTTAAAAAGCAGACATGTAAAACTTAACAGCCGGCCCAATTTTTTAAATCAGAACCTGGGTTACCCTTGCTTATTGGTTGACTGAATGTAGTCACCAATAAACAAGCGCTACCCAGTTGCTGAACCAAAAATAGGCTGGCTCCTCATGCTTTCTCGAATAAAGATACTAAGAGAACTAAGAAAAATTTATAGTAGGAGTAAATTAGAAAGTTGCTTAAAAATGAATGCTCTGTCTTAATTATTAAAAAAAGAATTTGGATTTAGTATCGCTTTAAGTACTGGTTGTAGAAAAACTAGAAGGTTTACATTAAATCATGCTCCCAGTGGGGAGTTAGACAAGGGATACTATACTGCTCATTTTCCATTCTTCAGTCTATGAATTTTAATTTTTTTTTTTTTTTTAAAGTGATAAATAATATAAGGAAAACTTTGTGTAAATATTTAAAGAAAGCTATTTTATATACAAAAAAATGAACCTAAAGGAACAATGTCTCATACTTTTTATGCTCTGCTACTGGTTAAACAAGTCATTGGAAACTCATTAAGAGGAAAACAGTTTCAGCATAGTGATTGTTATCCAAGCCATCTGTACAACCCAGAGTGCCAATATCCTGAACTAAATTTGTCACACAGAATTACAAAGTAAAAATATAAAATATCTTTTTTTAGACCACAAATCATTAACCATGCAATATTTTTAGCAAATCACTTTGTGTAATGTTGCCTATTTTTACTTTGTAATTCTCAGTATGTTACGTTATTGTTATGGAGCCTTTGTGATTTCAGTGGCATGTAGAAAATAAATTAGCAGTATAACATGAATCTGAAAGGTTTACCAAGGGTGTCTCTGAGTATAAAAGGTTGGGTACCAATGTGTTAGCATAAACATTTAACTATGGTATTGCATTTATCAGTTTTTAATTTGTTCTTATCTCTCTATAAATAGAATTTGAAACCTTTCTTTTTCACTATACATTCCATTTAGGGCAGTATATCACCAAAATGCACAAAGGAATGACTACTTGACACAAATGTATGCAAAGCCAGTCATAAATGTCTTTATAATTTGAACATAATGACAAAGGTACACATTTTTCACATCAGTTTAACATCATAATTGTTTCAACATACACTTACTTAACTACTGGACTTTACCCTTTAAGTTATGATGTTTTCAGGACTTTGTGCCATGACTGATAGACACAATGATATTTGGGGCTATCACTGCTCGTTGGTACACAGTGTGTCAATGCTCATATCAATAAGTTATGTTACTCTGCACAGAGTTATAATTTATAGAACAGAATATTATTTCTTTTTATGGCACTTTAAAAACATGACTGTATCAAACTGTTGTTTGATTACCCTGGGGAAACACAATATTTAACATATAAATATCAATCTCTCTACCTGTTAAAATCTTCAGTGAAATGGTCATTTTAACCAATACTTTTTAGAAAGACTAGGCAAGCAAGAGCAGTGAATTTTTGCAGAGAAAATATATTACTAGAAATAAGTAATAATCCTTAAAGCAAAGGCACATTCATAATAATAGTCTCATTACAGAGTAGAAGTATCTATTTTAGAACAATCTCAGATCTCACATTTCATCACAGCTGGCAGTTTTCATTCATATCAGATCTGGCTTATAAAAATTATCTCATAATATCACAGTGAGCATTAAATAATGTGATGGCACAAAGTGTTATCATAGAAATTTATTGATACCCATATAACATACAATCTTCACCACCTTAAATTATATTTGAGACCTGAAAGAAAATGTATTATTTAAATTTTTTATTTCATTTTTTAAAAATTTTTCTCTATTTTTCTACATGTGATTTAAGTGTTTTTAGAGTTAAGTTCTTCATAATAATTTAGTGCAGGGAAAAAAATTCTGGTTTTTTTTGTTTGTTTTTAAAAAAAAACATTGAATGATTGCATTATATATGTAAAAAAAGGTTAAAGGGACACTGAACCCAAAATTTTTATTTCATGATTCAGATAGAGCATGCAATTTTAATAAACTTTCTAATTTACTCCTATTATCAATTTTTCTTCGTTCTCTTGCTATATTTATTTGAAAATCATGAATGTAAATCTTAGCAGCCAGTCCATTATAGGTTCAGCACCATGAATAGTGCTTGCTTATTGGAAGCTGACATTTACCCACCAATAAGCAAGCATAACCCAGGTTCTCAATAAAAAATGGGCTGGCTCCTATGCATCACATTCCTATTTTTTAAATAAAGATAGCAAGAGAACAAAGACAAATTGATAATAGGAGTAGATTAGAAAGTTGCTTAAAATTGCATGCTCTATCTGAATCATTAAATAAAAAAATTGTGTTTATTGTCCCTTTAAGTAATAACTGTTTGAATTTAAAGTGAAGCTATCAGGAAGTGCATGATTGTGTGCAACCAAATTCAAGTACTCTTGCTAATTGGCTAAAAAATGTCTATTTAACGGAGAACCGCAATGAAATGATAATGAAATAACATTATTATTAGTGATGCTTTAAATACATGTAGATCAGAAAGTGACAAATTTACATTTTCTTTTGGCACAATTAGTTACCACAGTACATTTCCCCTTAGAAGTATTTGTTTACAATCACCAATTCACATACATATAATTGATAAAGAAAATATAGTAAAGTTACTGAATTCCCCCATTATGGAGCACTATTTCCTAGAGTAAATTTTGTGTTACCCAACCAGCCACTGGGGCCACTGTAGAGACCACGCTGCTTAGTTTGTTTAATGACAAATCTAGCTTTATTTATTTATTTCATTTTCATTTTTAAACCAGCTGTTTATATGGGCTATTCTGGTCTGGTCATTTCTTTCAATTGTCCATGTGCTATCATTTTTACCCTAGCCATTCTCTTAACTTTCCCCTTAATGTTAAAGGGACATTGAAATACAAGCATTAGATGCTCTAAATCAGTGATGGGCTACTTTTTTACCATGATGGCAGTATATCAATATTTTTCAAGTTGTACCCCACTTGTTTGCCCATACACCATAGGTCCCCTACACTTTGAGTCCTATTTTTAAACTGGGCCCACAAAAACTATGATACACATTGTTAGTTCTATTTTTTTCCCAGAAACTAAAATTATAGTGAAGAGGGCTGTATGTGGCCCTCAGGTCAACAGTTGCCCATCACTATTTTAGATCATTAGAACATGTAATGTTTGCATTTCACACCCTAGATAACTATATGATTAGCCGGAAAAAATGGTTAAACACATAGTCAAAGTCCTGCTTGGGAGCTGAAAGTAAGTAATACAAAAAATGCATGATTTAGAGCATGTAGAAGCCAAATTACAGATTTGTATCAATGGAAGTCCAACAATTGTACACTGTATATTAGTATAGCTAAAAATATATGCATATTTTACACTATAGGTGAGTCAGATGATATATTTTTTCATTTGACAACACCGAAAGTAAAATAAAAATCGTTGAACATAGTATATAGAAATTAATCCTAATGTTTTATAAAGTTTGTAAGCAAATTTATATATCTTTAATGTCCAATGTGCAAAGCATTTTAGAATTCTTCTGGTGAATCATTATCATGTTGCAGCAATCTTGTAAAACTTATAAATAGTTCACACTTATACATACAGGACTTAAAACGTAATTTTCTAGAAAAAAAAGCTGTATAAGACTTAAAATAACAGTCTAGTCATAATTAAACTTTCAAGATTCAGATAAGGCATGTCATTTTAAACAACTTTCCAATTTACTTTTATCATTACATTTGCTTGTTCTCTTGGTTTTCTTAGTTGAAAGCTAAACCTAGGTAGGCTCATATGCTAATTTCTAAGCCCTTGAAGACTGCCTCTTATCTGAATGAATTTGACAGTTTTTCACAGCTAGAGGGTGTTAGTTCATGTGTGTCATATAGATAACATTTTGCTCATGCCCGTGGAGTTACTTATGAAAGGGCACTGATTGGCTAAAATGCAAGTCTGTTAAAAGAACTGAAATAAGGGGCAGTCTAGGGAGGCTTAGATAAAAGGTAATCACAGAGGTTAAAGAGTGTATTAATATAACTGTTGGTTATGCAAAACTGGGGAATGAGTAATAAAGGTATTATCTATCTTTTTAAACAATAAAAATTCTAGAGCAGACTGTCCCTTTAAAATAAAATATTCAACTTTTAAATATTTTCTTATTGTTGATATTA
The DNA here is from genome assembly GCF_027579735.1 of Bombina bombina. Lineage (NCBI taxonomy): Eukaryota > Metazoa > Chordata > Amphibia > Anura > Bombinatoridae > Bombina > Bombina bombina. The sequence continues at coordinate 416,714,953 of NC_069502.1, forward strand.
TTATTATTATTATTATTATTATTATTATTAAAATTAATAATTATGTTGTAGAGAAAATGTCCTTAAATTACACTAAAATGTAATATTATAAATTCCTCCAGATTATAAATAACGCCCATTTCATAAAAAATGCATTTTGGGACTGATTTAATATATATATAATTTTAAGAAATTGGCAAATAATAATTGATTTGGAAATAAAATTACAGTACTTACCCTTTAGAATTTCTAATAAATAAAATAAATAAAAAGTATAGTCTTTTCCAATAGCCCCCCATATTTGGAGTTTGTTCTGTCATATATGCTGAACCATATTTCTGTGACTTAGTCCACAATCTTTCCTTGCAGTGGAGAAATGAGAAAAAGGAGTCTGTTCAAACTTATCTTTTATAGTAACTGGAAGGAGGAGGTCATAAAGCAATTTATTGAAGGTGGAAATAATTATCTGAGCAAACTCCTTGTATGACCTGTCTGTTTGAGATACTTTGGTTCTCATGGAGACACTGATTTGAGCATCTGAATATGTAACTTTCATGATATACATATATATATATATATATATATATATATATATATATATATATATAATTTTCTAGAATGCTTTAAACCAATAACAAATAATAAGTTTATGAAATATTGGATTTGAAGAAGATATTTACACCCAGTGGTTTCCTGAATTCAAAACGTATTTCTAAATGGTATCATTTGTATCTATATGATTTAAAACACAAGTGACCATTGTTTGAAATTCCCACTAATTGTGCAATTAAAAAAAGAGAAATTAAAATCCACCAGTAAGAAATACTGTAACCTAGATTTTTTTTAAAAAGCTACAACGCAGTAGCTGATAAACAATTTACTTAATTTTTTGAAGATACAGAATTTGCTTTTTAACTTCTCTAGGAACACAATTTATATGCATAAGTTGGAGATGTTTAACATCTCTTCAATATTAGTTAGGCTAGTAACTTTTCTCTCCTGAATAGTAAACTATAGTAATATGTTTCATTTGAGTTTTAAAGGGATATGAAAATCTCATGAAGATTTTACAGGTTGTAAAAAATATGGGCAAAATGTTCTAAAAGCAGATAAATAAGGGAGCCTGGTAGACTGCAAAAACAGTTTGGGCAAATAAAGGAGATCCCTTGAAATAAGGGAGGGTTAACAACGTACGGTCAAGTCTTTACAAATATTACCTCACCTTTCTCCATTCTGACAAAAGGGAAAAATAATTGAAAACACAATTATATGCACAAGTATAACACCTGCATTTGGATGGGCGGGGGGATTCCAACTTTTTAAATGAGAGTCTATCAGATTATTTTTTTCATTTGGAGGACTAGTGATCAAATTGTATCATTACTACTAATAATAGCAAAATATTGGAATAAAAACAGTGTACCTTTGTATAAAATCCTTTAGATACAACTAAGAGCTCTGTGTGGGTCAGTGATCACCTGGGAAAGTCAGTTGTTTAATTTTTACTATCGGCTAGATTACGAGTTTTGCGTTATGAACGGCTCGGTGCTAACTTGCAAGTTATTTCCACCGCTCACCTCCCTATAGCGCTGCTATTACAGCTTTTCATAAACCCGGTGTTAGCAGGCAATATTGCAGCATTGAGCAAAATTGAGCTCCATACCGTACTCAAATACCAGCGCTGCTTTGAGCTGGTGTTACGAGGTGTTACGATTTCCCCATAGACATCAATGGGGAGAGCCGGCTAAAAAAAAGCCTAACTCCTGCAATAAAGGAGCGTAAAGCTCCGTAATGCAGCCCCATTGATTCCTATGGGGAAAGAAAATGTATGTTTACACATAAACCCTGAGTCTAAACACCCCTAATCTTCCGCCCCAATGTCGTCAATACCTTATTAACCCCTAATCTTCCGCCCCCAGCATCGCCACCACTATACTAAAGTTATTAACCCCTAACCCTAAGTCTAACCCTAACCCTAATACCCACTAACTTAAATATAATTAACATAAATCTAAATAAAAATTACTATTAATACCTAAATAATTCCTATTTAAAACTAAATACTTACCTATAAAATAAACCCTAAACTACATACAATATAACTAATACTTACATTGTATCTATCTTAGGTTTTATTTTTATTTCACAAGTAAGTTTGTATTTATTTTAACTAGGTAGAATAGAATAGTTAGTAAATAGTTATTAACTATTTACTAGCTATCTAGTTAAAATAAATACAAATTTACCTGTAAAATAAAACCTAACCTGTCTTACACTAACACCTAACCTTACACTACAATTAAATAAATTACATTAATTAAATACAATTAACTAAATTACACAAAAAACCCCACTAAATTACACAAAATAAAAAAGAAATTATCAAATATTTAAACTAATTACACCTAATCTAATAGCCCTATCAAAATAAAAAAGCCCCCCAAATTAAAAAAAAAACCTAGCCTAAACTAAACTGCCAATGGCCCTTAAAAGGGCCTTTTGCGGGGCATTGCCCCAAAGAAATCAGCTCTTTTACCTGTAAAAAAAAATCCAAACAACCCCCCAACAGTAAAACCCACCACCCACACAACCAAACCCCCCAAATAAAATCCTATCTAAAAAAACCTAAGGTCCCCATGGCCCTGAAAAGGGCATTTGGATGGGCATTACACTTAAAAGGGCATTTAGCTATTTTTCAGCCCAAACCCTAAGCTAAAAATAAAACCCACCCAATAAACCCTTAAAAAAACTAACACTAACCCCCGAAGATCCACTTACAGTTTTTGAAGACCGGACATCCATCCTCAATGAAGCCGGGAGAAGTCTTCATCCAAGCAGCAAGAAGTCCTCAATGAAGCCTGGAGAAGTCTTCATCCAGACAACAAGAAGTGGTCCTCCAGGCGGGCAGAAGCCTTCATCCAGACGGCATCTTCTATCTTCATCCTTCCAACACGGAGCGGCTCCATCTTCAAGACATCCGGCGTGGAGCATCCTCTTCAATCAACGGCTCTTCCAGAATGAAGTTCCTTTAAGGGACGTCATCCAAGATGGCGTCCCTTGAATTCCAATTGGCTGATAGAATTCTATCAGCCAATCGGAATTAAAGGTTAAAAAATCCTAATGGCTGATGCAATCAGCCAATATGATTAAGCTTCAATCCTATTGGCTGATCCAATCAGCCAATAGGATTGAGCACGCATTCTATTGGCTGTTCCAATCAGCCAAAAGCCATCTTGGATGACGTCCCTTAAAGAAACATTCATTGATTGAAGAGGATGCTCCGCTCCGGATGTCTTGAAGATTGGGCTGCTCCAAGTCGGAAGGATGAAGATAGAAGATGGGCTGAAAAAGAGCTAAATGCCCTTTTAAGGGCAATGCCCATCCAAATGCCCTTTTCAGGGCTATTGGGGAGCTTATTTGGGGGGTTTGATTGTGTGGGTGGTGGGTTTTACTGTTTGTATTTTTTTTACAGGTTAAAGAGCTGATTTCTTTGGGCAATGCCCTGCAAAAGGCCATTTTAAGGGCCATTGGCAGTTTAGTTTAGGTTAGGGTTTTTTTTTTATTTTGGGGGGGCTTTTTATTTTGAAAGGGCTATTAGATTAGGTGTAATTAGTTTAAATATTTGATAATTTCTTTTTTATATTGTGTAATTTAGTGTTTATTATTTTTTGTAATTTAGATAAATGTATTTTGTTAATTTAATTTTAGTGTAATGTTAGGTTTTAGTGTAAGACAGGTTAGGTTTTATTTTACAGGTAGCTTTGTATTTATTTTAACTAGGTAGCTAGTAAATAGTTAATAACTATTTACTAACTAGTCTACCTAGTTAAAATAAATACAAACTTGACTGTGAAATCAAAATAAAACCTAAGATAGCTACAATGTAACTATTAGTTATATTGTAGCTAGCTTAGGGTTTATTTTACAGGTAAGTATTTAGTCTTAAATAGGTAATAGGTAATAATAGTAATTTGTATTTAGATTTATTTTAATTATATTAAATTTAGCAGTGTTAGGGTTAGGGTTAGACTTAGGGTTTTGGTTTAGGGGTTAATATATTTATTTAGTGTTAGTGATATGGGAGGCCAGAGGTTTATGGGTTAATAACTTTAGTATAGTTGCGGCGACATTGGGGGCAGCTGATTAGAGGTTAATAACAGTAATGTAGGTTGTGGGCGATGTTAGGGACAGCAGATAAGATTAGGGATTAATAATATTTAACTAGTGTTTACGATGAATGGGGTGCGGAGGTTTAGGGGTTAAAATGTTTATTATAGTGACGGCGATGTCCGGAGCAGTAGATTAGGGGTTAATAAGTTTATTTTAGTGTTTGCGATGCGGGAGAGCCTCGGTTTAGGGGTTAATAGGTAGTTTATGGGTGTTAGTGTACTTTGTAACCCTTTAGTTATGAGTTTTATGGTACAGCTTTGTAACCTAAAACCCATAACTACTGACTTTCAGTTTACGGTACGGATCTTGACGGTATAGGCTGTACAGCTCACTTTTTGGCTGAACAGGCAAACTCTTAATACCGGCGCTATGGAAATCCCATTCAAAAAGGACTTTTTGAAAGCTGCGGTAGTTACGTTGCGTTACGGCAAAAAAAGTTTGCGGTACACCTATACCTGCAAAACTCGTAATACCAGCGGTAGTGAAAAAGATCCATAACGCTGCTTTTTCACTTATAATGCAAAACTCGTAATCTAGCCATATGTTTACAAAAAGTCCTGTTTTATTATGCTACTTTATTCTTCAATTATTTACATTGGGTTAGAGGTTACCTATGTTCTGTACTGAGCAGCACTTGTATTTATACGCTTCTTAGTTGTATCAGTAATTACCCGCTCACGCCATTCTGACATCAGCGTGATTGTCAGTCTTGGAATAGGGCTGACGAAGCAGCCCCTGTTTTTGGGTATATTATATAAACTATCTATCTTCACTACATTAGAGGAGTAATAAATCTGTTCTTGTTGTTATAAAAACTTTTAACCAAATAAACGTTTATGCCATTTTTTTTTTGGCTTGCACTGTCCCCATAATTGTCAGGAACTGTGGTACAGTAACATGCAAGGAACCAGAAAAATACACTCAGATAATCTACTGCAATTTTCTGTATCCAACATCTATTTCAGCACATTTGCTGCACTTTTAGAAACATTAGTAGTATTTAGTCTAGAAAATGTGGGCAGATAAAATGCACACATTTTTATAAAAATTGAATGAGAATGGAATGGGACACATTGCAAGTAAAAGCAAGTTATTTTAATGTTAGGGTTGTATTCATTTAATATGTGATAAATAATTCTCTTTCCCAGAATTGGTTCAGATAAATGGATACTAATATATATTTCAGGTAAAAATAGTTCTTCTCAGGCACATTTAATATAGTGATCACTTTTACACTATGTTGTATTTTATAACTTGGTATTATAACGTGCAGAATTAAATTAATTTATCCACACAACTTGTCCCCCTGCTCTGAGGAGACGTACAGAAATCAACCCAATCGAATACGATCAGGTTTATTGACACCCCCTGATAGCGGCCGATTGGCCACGAATCTGCAGGGGGCGGCATTGCACCAGCTGTTCAAAAGAACTGCTGGTGCAATGATAAATGCTGACAGTGTATGCAGCGTATGCAGTGTATGCAGTGGACATGATCCGCTATATCGGATCATGTCTGCTCGCTCCATAGTACATATGCCCCTTTAGGTATTTTTTAGTGTATGGTGCTATTTGTTTAGTCAGACCAACAAACCCAATTTGTTAATGAATTTCATTGTACTTTGGAAGATAGCAAGATCTTGGGGCATCTAGAAATCTGAGCATTATTTCCTAAGGATAGTTTCATTCGAAAACTTAGTGTAGAAATTATTGTATTCATGTACACTATTACAAAAATGTAACTTTTTTGATTTGCATGCTTAGTACTGATTTTCTGACAATATGGTCATATATCATTCTTTAGAGGAGTTGTTTGCAGGTTTATCCTTGTAAAAACAAATTCCCCCTTTTTTTAACTTAGAGTTCAGGGTCTATTAGAGAGCCTGGTAATGAGGGACATCTAAAGCATACTTCTACATCTTGATTTAGGACAAAGGGGGCAATTTACTAATGTGCGGGCAGACATGATCTGCTATAGGCGGACCTGAAGTGGAGTGGGTCGGAAGCAGCACCCCTAAGGATGTATAGATTTCATAGTAATGACACTCAAAAGATATATGAAATCACGTTTATATAATTGTTTTTAGTGCACAAAAATGTAAAGAATAGCTGATATGCACGCAGAGCTCATTTATGGACAGATTCCACTTGTGTCTAAAATGAAGAATACGAGTCATAAAGGAAAAATATTTTTGGAAACACCGAATGGCACTACTTATACGGTAAAAGGGAACTAATGTGACGGGTGATTGTCAATAGGGAGTAGCACAATTATCTACTACTAAAACCCGTTGGAGAATAAACCACAATTGGTGCTGTGTACTAAATACAATTTTAGAAAAAAGCAGTGCAGGTCTGCTAGGAAATGTACATCTGAGAGCACTCAAATTCCCTATAAATTAATTAGACCTAGAGAGCAGCAGGGGGCAGATATTCAGCAAGGAATATATAATAAAATATAACTTTTATTTAGGCAAACTTAAAATAAATGGACAGAAAAGTTAAAAACACAGGAATGGCATCTAGACTTAAAGTAATAAGTATGGGACAAAGTGGTAGTGAGGAAAGACTGGTATTAGTGGCACAAAACACAACACTCAGGCTTTTGTACTATAACAGTGATTACTACATAAATAACCTAGGATGTCGGTGTTAATCCATGGTTTTATAGAAATATCCACATATAGTTCCAATGATAATAAAGAGTCTGTTGTTGGGGGCCAGGGTGTATCTCAATATCAGTAGATTGTAAATTGATTAAGGGTAGGAATCTAAGGATGTTCACTGGCACTTGCCTGATTGTGTATCTAAACAGAATGCTGATAAAGCTCTTGTAGGAGGGTCTCAAATTAACTTTCAAATTAGAACTAGGTATATAGAATTTACACGGTTCTTAGAAAGGTGGTACCTGTAAAGTGCTCATATATTTCATATAATACAAGTCAAAAAATGAAATAAGATACAGAGTGGATACAATAGCTACCAATAGTTACCAACCTCATTAATAAAGTGGAAAAATAGATGTGACCATATCAGGGATAATGATGTAACTAATCCAGACTTTTAGACTGGCTTCATATAATAATTATGTGTATCTATGAGTTGCCTTTTGAATATTATCCCTAAGAGACCTTGTTCCTAGTGTATTATACTATATGGCTATAGTGATTTTATTAGACCCAGAAAAGATTTATTGTGTCATCTATACTTCTGGCAGTGTACTAGGTATATTAGCATAAATGGATCTAAATCTATCTCAAAATATTATTTGTCACTGTTGCATATATATTAAGTTTACCCACTAAATTAATAAGGTGGGATAATCGATATCTTGCTATCTGTTGAGTAACGATCTGTTTTTCTATCCGTCTATTAGATGAAAGTTTCTATAAGGCAGTTTAAAAAATGTTAGAATTAATCCCACTCCTGGATTATATATTAAATATTTGTTAGGAAATATGTACACATTGTCATATTGACATCTCTCCTTGTAAATATTATTCCCAGTTATATAGTAATCAAAACAGGGAGTATATCTGACTATGTACCTTTAACAGTTCAATTTGAACCCTGTGCAGATATGTATTACTATCTGCACTTCTAAGGTAGTTTAAATAAACGTTGTGCAGAGCTGTCAGTGCTTCAGGCGTTAGTTAAACAAATAATCAGATAGTGCTTTACAAACTAAACTCTTAGATTCCCCTTATATATTCTTCACTTCATTAAGGCTAATTAGGTACATCGATAGGGAGGTATTACCAATATCTCTTCAGATGGTAGTATTGCCTAAATATTGTGCCCTTAATAGCTCCAAACTGCCCACAATTGCCACAGTTTAAAAAAATAACAACATATTTATAGATCGCTCTTACTTGTATGCTTATAGGCTAAATGCCAAATATTAACTCCTAGTGAGCGTCTACAATTAATAAACAGTTTAAGGTAAAGTTTTTTTAAGCTAGATTCCTGCTAGATTAAAATAGAGAGTGAGAGCCCATTAACTCCCCAACCTCCCCTGTGAAGAATACGAGTCATAAAGGATAAATATATTCTTTACCCTAGGAATGTTCCTCCCTTTGCAGAAAAGTGCAGTTACAGTATATTAAGCTCAGTCTAGGATTTAATTATAAGCAACAATTTTCAAATGTTTATAATTTTACACTGCAATCACAAATACAGTTGAAATGTGTAATTGAAGGAGTAATTGTGAACCTCTACATAAGTGGAAATTCAAACAAATCAGTTTAACTCTTTTTAGGTAATTTAGTGAAATTAAATGGATACTAAACCCATTATTTTTCTTTAATGATTCAGACATAGCATGCAACGGTCTAATTTACTCCTATTATCAATTTTTCTTTGTTTTCTTGCGATCTTTATTTAAAAAGCAGGAAGGTAACGCTTAGGAGCCAGCCCATTTTTGGTTCAGAACCTAGGTTACGCTTGCTTATTGGTGGCTAAATGTAGCCACCAATAAGCAAGTGCTATCCAGGGTGTTAAACCTAAAATGGGCTGGCTCCTAACTTACATTCCTGCTTTTAAAATAAAGATAGCAAGAGAATTTCACTAAATTATCTAAAAAGGGTAAAACTGATTTGTTTGAATTTCCACTTATGCAAATAATCGGTGAATGCTACAGCACAAGCAGGAATTGTGCACGGTCATAATGAACTTTTTTTTCTAAAAGCAATTTGAGTATTATTTTCCTAATGCTTGATACATGATTAAAATATTGGGCCATTATGTTCTGAACATTTGTGCTTCAAAAATTAAAGGAATAATTTTTTTTTAACTTTAAAGGGACATAAAACCCAAAATGTTTCTGTCATGATTCAGATAGAGAATACAATTTTAAACAACTTTCTAATTTAATTCTATTATCTAATTTGTTTCATTCTCTTGGTATCATTTGTTGAAGGAGCAGCAATGCACTACTAGTTTCTAACTGAACACATGGGTGAGCCAATCACATTCAATATATATATGCAGCCACCAATCAACAGCTAGAACCTAGTTTCTCTGCTGCTTATGAACTTGCCTAGATAAACCTTTCAGCAAATGACAAGAGAAGGAATCAAATTAAATAATAGAAGTAAATTGGAAAGTTGTTTAAAATTGTATTCTCTATCTGAATCATGAAAGAAAATGTTGGGGTTTCATGTCCCTTTAAAGTCAGGTATCAGAATATATACTGAACTGTCACAAGCTTAAAAATCTTTTAAAAAAAACTTGAACAAATATTACAGAACATGACATCTGTTGCATGTATTCTTGTTTCAAATCTTGTAGCCAAGAAGCTATGTACACTATAATTTTTACACTTTTGCAATTAAAACATTGAACTTGTTTTCATTAAATTAAGATGCCTTATTTAAAGAGTGCAGTATGTAAAGTCTCTCTCTTTCTACATATATAAATACATAAATGTATTTACATATTTATACAGACTAATTCTCTGCATACTAAAAGTTAACTTACAATATTTTGCAAGCATTGGGAATATGTCAGAGGAGCCACCGCCCTCTCTCTCTTGTAGGGTATATCAAGCCTCTTCATGAAGCTCTAAGTTAAGGCTTCATCTGTAAGTTTAAGTGTTTATTTTCCCCAACTTTTTTTTTTTAAACTATTACCTAGGTTGACTTGCCTTTAGCACAGATAAAATATACTTTTTCAGAGTCATCTCCCCTTATTAATCAAGTTTCTTTTGGACTTTCACATTCACAAAGTGAATCATAGAATCATAATGTAACAGTAGATAACAGATATCCAGAAACAGGGAAGGAGTTCTTTTGCATAATCATATATTTAGATTATCATAAGGTCAAGATAAAATTATCATTATTCTATTAAAGACAGAGGGACTTTCCAATATTTTCATTTACTGTTCCTTTACAGAATTTTAAAATTTAAAGTACAACCCCAATTCCAAAATAGTTGGGAAGTATGGAAAATGAAAAAACAAAGAGACAAAAAGAGTCATTTGAGATTTTAATTCAACCTGTACTATATTGAAAACACATTATTTGATGTTTTTCTTTGTTAATTTAATGTATTTTTTAAAATATACACTAATTTCAAATCTGATGACTGCAACACGTTCCAAAAAAGTTGGGACAGGGGCAATTTAGGACTAATAGCGATATGAAAAGTTGAAATAAGAAGATGATGTGAAACAGGGGAAGCAATCATGTATATAAGGAGCCTCCAAAAAAGGCCTAGTCCTTCACGAGCAAGGATGGGTCGAGGCTCGTCAATCTGTCAACAGATGCGTCAGCGAATAATGCAACACTTTGTGAACAACATTCCCTAAAGTCAAATCGGTTTCAATCAATTTTGGGCATTTCATCTTCTACAGTGCACAATATAATTAAAAGATTCATTGAATCCGGTCAAATCTTGGTGCATAAAGGACAATGCTGAAAAACACTTCTGAATGCACGTGATCTCCGATACCTCAGACATCACTGTTTCAAAAACTGTCATGAGTCTGTAATGGATATCTTGATATGGGCTCGGGAATACTTTGGTAAACCTTTGTCAGTCAACACCATTCACTGCTGCATCCACAGATGCAAGTTAAGGCTTTACTATGCAAAGCAGAAACCAACCATCAACACTGTCCAGAAGCGCTGCCAACTTGATAGAAGTTGTATTGATAATATAATTGTGTACAATATCGTGTTGATTATTTGAAGTATTATAAAACAATTTTGGGCCAAATAGCTTAATTATATTTAATTTAATTTATTTTAATTTATTTAATTTTAATTTAATTCTGGAAGTTCTATTAGATTTATTGAGATTTGGTAAGATTTGTGTTGAAATATTTGGTTATATTTTTAACTAAGCATTGTTAAGTTAGTGGTACATATTTTGGCATTGGACTAGTGTTGTTGGCTAATTACAAATTGCTCTTGTAAAATTTAATGATTTATGGCTAGATTACGAGTTTTGCGTTAAGGCTCATAACGCTGCTTTTTAACTACCGCTGCTTATTACGAGTCTTGTAGGTACAGCTGTCCTGCACACTTTTTTGGCCGTACAGCAAATCAACTTACGCAATTTTCGTAAAGTCTTTTTTCAATGAGACTTCCATTGCGGCGGTATTACAAGCTTTTTTTTTAGGCCAAATAGTGAGCGGTACAGCCTATCCCGCAAGATTCGTAACACATTCTAAAGTCAGTAGTTATGACTTTTACACTATAAAGCCTTAGCAGAAAACTCATAACTTAAGTGTCAAAATGTACACTAACACCCATAAACTACCTATTAACCCCTAAACCGAGGCCCTCCCGCATTGCAAACACTAAAATAAATATATTAACCCCTAATTTGCTGCCACTATAATAAACATATTAACCCCTTAACCTCCGCACTCCCACATCACAAACATTAGTAAAATATTATTAACCCCTAATCTGCCACCCCTAACATCGCCGCCATCTATCTACATTTATTAACCACTAATCTGCCGCCCCCAACGTCGCCGCCACTATACTAAAGTTATTAACCCCTACACCTAAGTCTAACCCTAACACCCACTAACTTAAATATAATTAAAATAAATCTAAAGAAAACCTACTATCATTACCTAAATAATTCATATTTTAAACTAAATACTTACCTGTAAAATAAACCCTAAGATAGCTACAATATAACTAATAGTTACATTGTTTCTAGCTTAGGGTTTATTTTTATTTTACAGGCAAGTTTGTATTTATTTTAACTAGGTAGAATAGTTACTAAATAGATATTAACTACCTAGCTAAAATAAATAAATAAAATTATGCAATCAGCCAATAGGATTGAACTTCAATCCTATTGGTTGATCCAGTTAGCCAATAGGATTGAGCTTGCATTCTATTGGCTGTTCCAATCAGCCAATAGGATTTTTTCAACCTTAATTCTGATTGGCTGATAGAATTCTATCAGTCAATCGGAATCTAAGGGACGCCATCTTGGATGACGTCACTTAAAGGAACCTTCATTCGTCGGGTAGTCGACAGAAGAAAAGGATGTTCCACGTCGGATCTCTTGAAGATGGACCCGCTCCGCACCGGATGGATGAAGATAGAAGATGCCGTCTGGATGAAGACTTCTGCCCGTCTGGAGGACCACTTCTCCCGGCTTGAATGAAGACTTCTCCCGGCTTCGCTGAGGATGGATGTCGGCTCTTCAAAACTGTAAGTGGATCTTCAGGTGTTAATGTTAGGTTTTTTTTAAGGGTTTATTGGGTGGGTTTTATTTTTAGGTTAGGGCTTTGAGCTGCAATAGATCTAAATGCCTTTTTAAGGGCAATGCCCATCCAAATGCCCTTTTCAGGGCAATGGGGAGTTTAGTTTTTTTTTAGATAGGATTTTATTTGGGGGGTTGGTGTTGTGGGTGGTGGGTTTTACTGTTGGGGTGTTATTTGTATTTTTTTACAGGTAAACGAGCTGATTTCTTTGGGGAAATGCCCCGCAAAAGGTTCTTTTAAGGGCTATTGGTAGTTTAGTTTAGGCTAGGGGGGGTTATTTTGGGGGGGCTTTTTTTACTTTGATAGGGCTATTAGATTAGGTGTAATTAGTTTAAATATCTTGTAATTTGTTTTTTATTTTGTGTAATTTAGTGTTTGTTTTTTTTAAATTTAGGTAATTGTATTTAATTTAGTTAATTGCATTTAATCTAGGTAATTTATTTAATTGTAGTGTAAGGTTAGGTGTTAGTGTAAGACAGGTTAGGTTTTATTTTACAGGTAAATTTGTATTTATTTTAGCTAGGTAGTTATTAAATAGTTAATAACTATTTAGTAACTATTCTATCTAGTTAAAATAAATACAAACTTGCCTGTAAAATAAAAATAAACCCAAAGCTAGATACAATGTAACTTTTAGTTTATTTTACAGGTAAGTATTAAGTTTTAAATAGAAATTATTTAGTTATTAATAGTAGATTTTATTTAGATTTATTTGAATTATATTTAAGTTATGGGGTGTTAGGGTTAGGGTTAGACTTAGGTTTAGGGGTTAATAAATATAGTATAGTGGCGGCGACGTTGGGGGCGGCAGATTAGTGGTTAATAAATGTAGGTGGGTGGCGGCGATGTTAGGGACAGCAGATTAGGGATAATAATATTTAACGAGTGTTTTGCGAGGCGGGAGCACGGCAGTTTAAGGGGTTAATATGTTTATTATAGTGGCTGCGATGTCCGGAGTGGCAGATTAGGTGGTAATAAGTATAATGTAGGTGCAGGCGATGTCAGGGGCGGCAGATTAGGGATTAATAAATGTAAGATTAGGGGTGTTTAGACTCGGGGTTCATGTTAGGGTGTTAGGTGTAAACATTAATTTTGTTTCCCCGTAGGAATCAATGGAGCTGCGTTTCGAAGCTTTACGCTGCTTTATTGCAGGTGTTAGACTTTTTTTCAGCCGGTCTCCTCATTGATCTCTATGGGGAAATCGTGCACAAGCACGTACAACCAGCTCTACGCTCACTTCTTGTCTTTTAACGCCGGGTTTATAAAAATCTGTAATACCAGCGCTGTAGGTAAGTGAGTGGTGACAATAACGTGCACTCCTCTTACCGCAAAACTCGTAATCTGGCCGAATATTTGTTAAGTGATTCATTTTGAGTTAAGGTTAATTTATAGAAATATTGTGTCCTTACATGGGATAATAGACAATATCTATTGAACAGTAATTAATCTAAATATTTCTATATCCTGCTTTATATGTTAATATTGTATTGATAAATTGATAGATATAACTGGTCATAGGTAATATTCAGCTACTACATAAATATAATCAATGTGTATATAAAGATTAACTGATCAGAATTTAGGAATATTTTATATTGAGATTAAATATTCATTTTTAATAATAATATTATTGTCAAATTTGTAGATATCTTAATAATGATATTTTGGAGTACACTACAGGGATTAAACATCTTACTGGAGTGTGTTAACAAAACTCTGCTATAATAATTGTAGATATCGCTGACAATAATTTTGTACTGCTATTAATATTTATAATTAAAATACATAACACGTTGGTGGCAACTGCATCTGATAAATACACTAACATTACTGGAGGATACTCCTGAGACGTATCAACAATGTGTTTTCAATATAGTACAGGGTAAATTGAATTTTCAAATTACTCTTATTGTTTATTTTTTTGCCATTTCTATACTGTCTCAACCTTTTAGAATTGGGGTTGTATTATTTAGAAAGTATAACAATAGATTCAGCTATAGATCCACAGAGTTTGGCCAAAATAAGAGGTGGTGTGCAAAGTTAGCAATGCCCATTCAATGGACAGGATAGACCTATAGAGTGGACTATCCTTTAAAACTTTTCTTTTTATCTCTTTGAGGGGTAAAAGCTAATAATGAGAAATAACTGAAAATGGTTTCATAAACAACACCAAAGGAATGATCAAAGCTTTCCAGGATACAAATTCCAAGATCAAACCAATCACAAATAAATTTTCTAATAAACAGAGCCCATTTGTAAACTATTAATATCGGACATTTTTAAGATGTTTCTGTAGCAAAAATGTATTTACCTGTATTGATGTAAATTAGATTCCAGACAGCAGAATATGAAATAAAGAAAAAAAAAAGGTTAAGGGACTGATTTTCAAAAGGCATTTTAAGGGCTATTGTAATTTATTTTAGTGTTGATGTTGAGGGGTTTTTTTTGTCTTGGGTTCTTATTTTATTTTTTGGGGGTATGTAGATTAGTGTTGTAGTTTAATATTTTTTGTAAGTTTGATTTTTTTATTATTGTAAATTAGAATTGTTTTTTGTAACTTAGGGGGTTTAGATTAAAGGGGAGTTAGGTGTTAGTGTACTTCTAGTTTGCGTTGGAAGGTGATGATTTAGGCTTTCTCCTAACCACCCCTATACCTGTATAGGGTTGATAAGGGGATTATTGATAGTTAGCATTTATTAGGCCTTAATCTCCTAACCACCCCCATACCTGTATGGGGGTTGATTAGGTGAATATTGATTGTTACCATTTAGTAGGCCTTAACCCTTTCCTGCCGTTAAGATGTTTCATTGCATCCTAACTTCGCTGGATGAAGGACAGCATGGAATGTCTTACCCGTTTGGCTGTCCTGAAGCCATAACCGGTTCGTAAATGGGACGGCAGGCTGAAGGGCGTGTTTAGTGTCATAGGCATTCCCCCCTAACCTATCATTGAAATCACTCGATTGCATGAACAATTTTGTTCTGATGTAGACAAATAAGTCCCTGCGAAGAAAAGGGTTAATCTCCTAACTACCCTCCCATACCTGTTTGGGGTTGGATTAGGTAATTAATGATGGTTATCATTTACTAGGCATTAATCTCCTTACCACACCACATAGCTGTATGATGGTTGATTAGGTGATGAAGGTAGGACAGCTTAGGAATTAATAGTGCATTTATCTACAGATTTTAAAATATATATTTGTATGTATAATGCATATTATTTTACTATTGTATATAAATAAATATGTATTAATTTTTTCCTGTGTTTTTTATTGAAAACATAAAAATGATAATGTATATTTATATTTATGTTACAAAAGGCTTAGTATTACAATTGTATTATTACATAACAGGCATGCAGTTATGTAATACTATAATTATAATGCAACTATCTTTTATAACATAAATATCAATTTTAAAATATATTTATATGTAAAATAATAAACAAATCAAGCAAGAATATCTACATTTTAATTTATAAATCCAATACTTAAAACTAATCGATTCAGCTATAGATCCACAGAGTTTGGCCAAAATAAGAGGTGATGTGCAAAGTTAGCAATGCCCATTCAATAGACAGGATAGACCTATAGAGTGGACTATCCTTTAAAACTTTTCTTTTTATCTCTTTGAGGGATAAAAGCTAATAATGAGAAATAACTGAAATTTTTTTTCATAAACAACACCAAAGGAATGATCAAAGCTTTCAAGGATACAAATTCCAAGATCAAACCAATCACAATTTTTTTTTCTAATAAACAGAGCCCATTTGTAAACTATTAATATCGGACATTTTTAAGATGTTTCTGTAGCAAAAATGTATTTACCTGTATTGATGTAAATTAGATTCCAGACAGCAGAATATGAAATAAATAAAAAAAAAAAAAAGGTTAAGGGACTGATTTTCAAAAGGCATTTTAAGGGCTATTGTAATTTATTTTAGTGTTGATGTTGAGGGGTTTTTTTTTTGTCTTGGGTTCTTATTTTATTTTTTGGGGGTATGTAGATGTAGATTAGTGTTGTAGTTTAATATTTTTTGTAAGTTTGATTTTTTTATTATTGTAAATTAGAATTGTTTTTTGTAACTTAGGGGGTTTAGATTAAAGGGGAGTTAGGTGTTAGTGTACTTCTAGTTTGCGTTGGAAGGTGATGGTTTAGGCTTTCTCCTAACCACCCCTATACCTGTATAGGGGTTGATAAGGGGATTATATTGATAGTTAGCATTTATTAGGCCTTAATCTCCTAACCACCCCCATACCTGTATGGGGGTTGATTAGGTGAATATTGATTGTTACCATTTAGTAGGCCTTAACCCTTTCCTGCCGTTAAGATGTTTCATTGCATCCTAACTTCGCTGGATGAAGGACAGCATGGAATGTCTTACCCGTTTGGCTGTCCTGAAGCCATAACCAGTTCGTAAAACGGACCGCAGGCTGAAGGCGTGTTTAGTGTCATAGGCATTCCCCCCTAACCTATCATTGAAATCACGTGATCGCATGAACAATTTTGTGCTTTCAGTTTTTTATTATTTGTTTACAGTTCCGATGTAGACAAATAAGTCCCTGTGAAGAAAGGGGTTAATCTCCTAACTACCCTCCCATACCTGTTTGGGGTTGGAATAGGTAATTAATGATGGTTATCATTTACTAGACATTAATCTCCTTACCACACCACATAGCTGTATGATGGTTGATTAGGTGATGAAGGTAGGACAGCTTAGGAGTTAATAGTGCATTTATCTACAGATTTTAAAATATGCATTCGTATGTACAATGCATATTTTTTACTATTGTATATAAATTAATATGTATTAATTTTTCGTGTGTTTTTTATTGAAAACATAAAAATAATAACATATATTTATATTTATGTTACAAAAGGCTTAGTATTACAATTGTATTATTACATAACAGGCATGCAGTTATGTAATACTATAATTATAATGCAACTGTCTTTTATAACATAAATATCAATTTTAAAATATATTTATATGTAAAATAATAAACACATCAAGCAAGAATATCTACATTTTAATTTATAAATCCAATACTTAAAACTAATATGCATTATACATGACCTTGCATTTTATTAATTTTTTTTTAGATATAATGATGCCAGGTCTTGCATTGATATGCATATACATTAAAATGTATTTATGTCAGCTTGTTGTGTTTATGAGTGATAACATAGATATACACTCACCGGCCACTTTATTAGGTACACCTTGCTAGTATCGGTTTGGACCCCCTTTTGCCTTCAGAACTGATGGGTATATATGTGTGTATGTATATATGTGTTTATATATATTATATATATTATGTTATATGGGTAATTTGAATCTCACATATTAAGCATATTGAGGGTAGCCTTAAATCTAGTATCAAATGTTTATAATGCAGCATTCCACAAGTTTCTTTTTGTATAAGTTGTAACATATGGTTCTAATATAACATCCTCTCTACAAATGGTTATATGGGCATATTCTGTTATGTGCTATAACAACATTCTTATTTCCTGTGGGCCCCTTATGCAGATGTGAAGTTAACTACGTTTTTTATATATTTCCTGTGACCTCATGTATGACGTATACATCACTATAAATTCTTTGTGTGTTCTTCAATAAAGGGAACTCTTGTGAAAACACTCAGTTGCATGTGTGTGTGATTTCAGTGGTCACCCCAGGGCCCTGAAGAAAACGTGTGCTGCACCCTTATCAGCCAGAGCTGAGCTAAGGAACAAAAGAAGTAACCCTACAAAACTGGCGTCAGAAGTGGGATGAAACAGGGAACTCTCGGAAGGTAAGCTGAACAAAGAGTCCTTTTTATTCTGACCTTTTTTCTCTTACCATGAGACCTCTTAAGTTTCATTTTACATAGGAATAGTTGGGGAATATATATGTGAATCTTTGGTAGATTCTAAAAGAGGAATAGTAGATTTCTTTGGTAGAAATCAGGTTAAATATATATATGAATCTTTGGTAGATTAAAAAAAAATAAAAAATAAAAAGGGAATAATAGATTTCTTTGGTAGAAATCAGGTTATATTAAGTCTGGCTGAAGGGTTAAACCACACATTTTCTTTCTGCTTGCATTTGAAATACGCTGTATGGCTAACATTGCTTTAAAGTTATAAGATAAATACTGCATTGTTTATATGAATTCTTATGCTGCTTGCTTTCTAAATATGCTGTATGGCAAAATACTGTTTATTGTATAAAGTGTTAAGGAAGTAAAATACTGCTTATTGTATAAAGTATTAAGAAAGTAAACTGTTGCTTATATGTATTGCTGTTTCTGAATGTTAGTTAAAACGCTACATTTTTTCTGGTGAAGGGTGACCTTTGACCTAGAGATAATTAATGCCAGAAACTACTGAAAGGATCAGCATAGTGATATTTTTTTCTCTCTCTCTTGTTGTAAACTTAAGCATTAAGCACAATAACTGGTAACGGAGTACAACCATTCAAGTTAATGTGGTTTTTGCAAAAAGATTCAATAATTAATTGCTCTTAAAGGTAAAGGTATTGTATTTTTTTATTTTTATTATTTTTTATTATTTTTTTTTTGTATTGTATTATATTTTGTAAAAGTTTTAAAAGATAAGTTAGGAGTTGAGAATGGGCAAATCCCAGTCTAAACAATTTCCAACACCTAGACCAGGAGAAAAATGTAAAGATTATGTGGGAAGGGTGTCGCCCGATGGGTTTATGTATATTATTCCTTGGGTTCAGAATATGGCAGATTGGACAGAAGCTATGAGAAGCTCTTATCCGTTCCCCAGAGAGGGGGATAATGATAAATTGCATATGAATATGGTAAAAGGGTTGTGTCTAGGTGATGAAGAGGCATTTCCATGGTATAAAGGTGATCCAAGATGGAATATTGATTATATGAAAAAGGGTGGGGAAAATTGGCTGACTGTTGCTCCTTACTGGCAATATATTGATATAGATGGGAATAAAAAAAAAGGGTAAAAGTGAGAAGCAAAGACAGAAAGCATATTCACCCCCCCCCTGCCCCATATAATGCCCCTCACCTACCTTTGCCATCATATAACAGACTATATCCTAGCCTCCCATCCCCTAGTGACATAGATCCAGAGACTATTGCTATTGCCTCTGCTCAGGTACCCCAGGAATGGACCTTGCCAGGACCTTCTGTAACTCCCCGATACCACGGTCACTAAACCCCAATTATGCCCAAACCCCCCGATTAAGGTTGAACCAGTAACACCTTCCTACCCCCCCTACAATAACCACCACAATATAAAAGAGGGAATGAAGAAGTAGAGGAGGAGGAGGAGGCAGCTGTACCAGAAGCTAGTATGCCATTTCTTACTGTGGGAGACCAATTAATATTAAACCTTTGTCCCGGGTGAATTAAGGGAATTACCAAGGGAGCCCCAAACCCCCGTCAACATCCATCAGCTTGTATTATGTATTTAAAAAGAATGTTACAAGGACAAAACATGACACAGGCAGATATAAGAATTATCATTGATGCACTTCTAGACTATGACCCTGAATCAGGTTGGGAGTGGGGTAATGTAAAGAGTATTAGTAAATTGAGTCGAGATCCAACAATTAACTATGCCCTAAACACACGTGAGGGACTTGATGAAATGTGGACAGAATTAAGTATAGAAATGCATAGAATATGAAAGGATAAACAAAGTATGTCAATTGCACTAGCGTGCAAACAGAATACAAAGGAAACAGTAGTAGAATTTGTTAAGCATTTTTATAAATGCTGGAAGGAAGAGGCTGGAATTGAATTAGGAGATGCAATGGGCTCTCTGGAGGTCCAGACTTGCATTAGTAATATGCAACCTCAGCTTTCTTTGTTGGTGAAACAACTTGTCTCTGATTGGCCGGAGTTGACTCCAGCAGAATTCTTGAAAAGAATTCATGAAAAAGAAGGGGCAGGTTGTTTTAGAGGGAAAAAACGCTGCTTTTTATCAAAAGCAGAGTTTACAACATTGTGATCCATTCCAGGCCAGGGAAAGGGATAATACAGGGAGTAATAGAATGTATGTGAGAGGTAGAGGGAGAGCTAGAGGAAGAGCTAGAGGGAATTATACTTCAAACAGAACACATTGATTAGTGCCCCTGCTTTGGGACTACCTGATTATTGTAAACCATTTCACTTGTATGCGAGGGACAATTGTAAAACCATGGCTGCTGTCTGTGCCCAAGAGCATGGTGGAGGCAATATGCGTCCCGTAGCTTTCTTTTCCAAAGTAGTTCCAATACCGGTACAAGGGATGCCGGCGTGTCTCCGAGCATTGGCGGCTTGCGCCATGGCTGTAGAGATGGTTGAAACAATCACATTAGGCCATCCAATAGTACTACACACTAGTCACCAAGTTTTACATCTTGTAAAAAATGTCACTACCCAACACATGACTTCTCAAAGACTTTCTGGTTATGAATGTATATTACTGAATAATACAAATCTGACTATTAAATATAGTAGTGTATCCTCAAGGGCCAACTCAAATACTTAGTGCCTTACTTACAGGATCACCAGACTTTCCAACAGACCATGATTGTATAGAGGTAATACACCACATTACCACACCAAGACCTGACTTGATGGATAAACCTTTTGACCATGCTGATAATGTGTTTGTTGATGGTTCATGTTCCCGACCTTAGTGATGGTATTTATAAGACAGGCTATGCCGTTGTGCAACTACCAGACATTGTTCTAGATGCAGGCCCCATTCCTTATCCTTCTGCACAAGCTGCAGAATTAATAGCACTCACAAAAGCATGTAAATTGTTTGAAAATAAATCTGTTAACATTTACACTGACTCTCGCTATGCTTTTGGGGTTGTGCATGATTTTGGTATTGATATGGAAACAACGTGGTTTTTGTTTTCAGCAGATGGCAAGACCATCTCTCATACAGACCTGATTAATGACCTTTTAGAGGCCATACAACTCCCAAAGGACATAGCGATCATACATTGCCGTGCACATACATGCAAGTCTGACCCTATTTCCTTGGGTAATGCACTTGCAGATAAAATTGCTAAAGAGGCTGCTTAAGTTTCTCATAACACCCCGGATCCACCATCCGTATGTATGTGTTTTAGCCCCACCTTCATGTCCTACAGGACCATATGCTTCTTGAAACTCCAGGGACATGCCACTCCTAGTGACATATCTTTTTGGACTACTAATGGGTTAACTTTAGATGAGAATGGTTTGTTTTCTAAAGAGGGGAAGGTGGGCATACCGGAAAGCACTGCACCACTCTTTATAGCACAAGCCCATGCTGTTGGACAGACACCTAGGTATAAAACCAACAACTAACTTGTTGAAGAAATCTTTCTACATTAGAGGTATAGGTATCATTGCAAGGCATATATTAATAGATGTGTATATTGCTTACAGACCAATGCAACCATTCCCAATAAAGCCCAGCATGACCACTTACCCCCACCTACAGCCCCATTCACACATCTACAATTGATTTTACACATATTCCAAAACTGGCACTAAACAATTATATCTTGCTTGTAATAGTTGACCAATTTTCTATGTGGCCAGAAGCTTTTGTTACCCAGAGGGAAGATGCAAAAACAGTCGCTAAAATTTTAGCCACTGAAATAAATTCCCAGATTTGGTTGTCCACTTCAGATTAATTCTGATAACGGTCCAGCGTTCATTAGTAAAATCACACATGAGTTAGTAGAATGGTTACAGATTAATTGGAACTTTCACATTCCCTACCATCCTCAAAGCTCAGGATTGTAGAAAGAATGAATCGCAATATCAAAGAAAAACTTTTAAAGGCAACAGCAGGTACATGGGTTAAATGGCAAAACTATTTACCTGCGATTTTAGCAGAAATCAGAATGACCCCAAATAGGACAACCAGGTTGTCTCCATTTGAGGTCCTAATGGGTAGACCATTCCCGACTCCATGGGTAAAAGGCCCACTTATCATTAAAAATGGTGATTTAGATTGTATTAAGGAACAATATGTAAAACAATTGATTGATAAATTGAATGGCATAAATGGTGATGTGTCTTCCCGTTTACCTCTTCCCTCACAGGAACCAACCCATCCTTTCAAGCCTGGAGATCTGGTCTGCATTCGCCAGCTGAATAAAGCAAAGAGAGGAGGTTTCCCGTTCAGCAAGCCAGTCACTGTGATCGCTGTAACCAGGACTGCCGTACTGACTGACGACAAGGACATCTGGATACACGCTTCACAAGTGAAACTCTGTCCAAAGAGAGGAGAAGCGGGTGACAAGCTATCGGTCACCCCTCACAAAGGAGAAATGGGTGATAAGGTATCGATCACTCCTCACAAAGACCAGGATGATGATCTCAATCATGGATCCAAGACATTTCTGCAAGATCTTCCTTTTCCTAATGGGGATATTGATCTTTGTGTATATCCCAATAGTATTAATAACGGCATGTTATTACTCACCTGAAGATACTGGACACTTTACACCTATTTGTTTACTATTATTAACATTGTTTAACTGTTACATGTCTTGTACTTTACGAAGAAAATATCAGGTATGATACAAGATGCAGAAAAAGTTCAACTGCAAAATTTAATTAGAGGTAGACCCAGATAGTTTATATTGTAAGAACATTACAGGTTATGTGATCACGATGTGATCAAAGAGGGGAATGATGGGTATATTTGTGTGTATGTATATATGTGTATATATATATTATATATATTATGTTATATGGGTAATTTGAATCTCACATATTAAGCATATTGAGGGTAGCCTTAAATCTAGTATCAAATGTTTATAATGCAGCATTCCACAAGTTTCTTTTTGTATAAGTTGTAACATATGGTTCTAATATAACATCCTCTCTACAAATGGTTATATGGGCATATTCTGTTATGTGCTATAACAACATTCTTATTTCCTGTGGGCCCCTTATGCAGATGTGAAGCTAACTACGTTTTTTATATATTTCTTGTGACCTCATGTATGACGTATACATCACTATAAATTCTTTGTGTGTTCTTCAATAAAGGGCACTCTTGTGAAAACACTCAGTTGCATGTGTGTGTGATTTCAGTGGTCACCCCAGGGCCCTGAAGAAAACGTGTGCCGCACCCTTATCAGCCAGAGCAGAGCTAAGGAACAAAAGAAGTAACCCTACAAGAACGGCCTTAATTATTCATGGCATAGATTCAACAAGGTGTTGTAAACATTCATCTGAGATTTTGGTCTATATTGACATGATAGCATCACTCAGTTACTGCAGGTTTGTCGGCTGCACACCCATGATGCGAATCTCCCATTATACCACACCCCAAAGGTGCTCAATTGGATTGAGACCTGGTGACTGTGGAGGCCATTAGAGTACAGTGAACTCATTGTCATGTTCAATATATCAATTTGAGATGATTTAAGCTTTGTAACATGGTGTATTATCCTGATGAAAATAGCTATCTGAAGATGGGTATATTGTAGTCATAAAGGAATGGACATGGTCAGCAACAGTTCTCAGGTAGGCTGTGGCATTTAAGTGATGCTCAGTTGGTACTAAGGGGCCCAAAGTGTGCCAAGAAAAAATCCCTCACACCATTACATCACCATCACCAGTCTGAGCCGTTGATACAAGGCAGGATGGATCTATGCTTTCATGTTGTTTATGCCAAATTCTGACCCTACCATCTGAATGTCGCAGCTGAAATCAAGACTCATCAGACCAGGCAACATTTTTCCAATCTTCTATTGTCCAAGTTTGGTGAGTATTTGCGAATTGTAGCTTCAGTTTCCTGTTCTTAGCTAACATGAGTGGTGCCCAGTGTGGTCTTCTGCTGCTGTAGCCCATCTTCTTCAAGGTTCAATGTGTTGTGCATTTAGAGATGGTATTCTGCATTGGTTGTAACGAGTGGTTATTTTAGTTACTGTTGCCTTTCTATCATCTCGAACCAGTCTGCCCATTCTCCTCTGACCTCTGACATCAACAAGGCATTTTTGTCTACACAACTACCGCTCACTGGATATTTTCTCTTTTTTGGACCATTCTTTGTAAACCCTATAGATGGTTGTGTATGAAAATCCCAGTAGATCAGCAGTTTTTTAAATACTCAGACCAGCCCGTCTGGCACAAATAACCATGTCACGTTCAAAGTCATTTATATCCCCTTTCTTCTTCATTCTGATGCTCAGTTTAAACTTCAGCAAGTCATCTTCACCACGTCTAGATGGCTAAATGCATTGAGTTTGCTGCCATGTGATTGGCCGATTATCAATTTGTGTTACCAAGCAATTGAACATGTGTACCTAATAAAGTGGCCAGTGAGTGTATATGTTAATATATATTTATATTATAGTAGTCAGTAGAATAAAATTATATTTTTACATAAACTATAATGTTAAGTATACTGTCTTTAACAACAAATAATAAACACAACAAGCAACATTAATTACATTTTAATGTATATGAAATATTTAAACAATATGCATTCTACTTAGCAATGCATTATTTTAATTATTGAATAATTATGTGTAGGGCCTTAGCTTCTACAGTTAATTTTAGGTTATGATAGTTTAGGGTTCAATGTTTAATTGATATGCATAGTCATGCACAATGCATATTGTTTAAAGTATTGTAGATGTATGCATAAATATATATTTATGTTTGAAATAATAGCAAGCAAACATTAAATACCTTTTAAGATATCTACAAAGCTTTAAATAATCTACACTGCTGTACATGACAATGCATATTTTGTCAAGGAGATGTGATAAACGCCAGAGGGACGGCAAAACCTTGCTGGCATAGCCAGGCTCCTGGAACTCAGCACCGGACTGGAATTGAGCCCTGGTCCAATGCTTCTTAAAAGGGGTGCTGATCGAGCAGGGTGCAGGGGATCAAGTTGCACTTTTAGTATTTTGTCTGCAATTTGATGAGACACCTAGGGATACCACTTGTTTGGGGGTGCTATATTCTTGGAGGAATGGGGAACTCTTCAATTCCGGTCCCCCCATTCCTCCCAGAAGGTAGCACCCACAAACAAGTGGTATCTCTAATACTTTATTATAATGTGTTTCACATGTGTTTTGTGAAAAAAAAATTTAAACTCTTTTACTTTAATTCTTCTACTGTAATTTGGGTTTTCACTCAAGCTGAACCCATAACTTTTAACTTGTTGTAATATCAGTAATATTTAGCATGGTTTTGATATCCATTGAAAGTAATGGGTATGTTAGATCGATGTAGGCCACGCTAAACCTTCTCTGGTAAATGTATTTTTCCATGGACTTGTAATATCAATTTATGAGCTAATAGTGCAGACAAGTGATATTGCTATTGTGCCACTTGTATTCTGGGCCCCATTCGGAAATCCAAAAGCCATTTTCGGGAGCCAATTGAATGAAAAACTGTGAGAGACACGGGCGCATGCTGGCAGTGCCTTACATAGGGCATATGGTGCAGCTCCTATTGGCTGCAACAGCTGCCTGTCAAACGGAAGAATATGAAATTCTGAGACAGAGGTAGCATTGAAACAGGTAAGAGGGACTCTTAAAAAGGGGGTCTTCCAAGATATATATTGTGTTTCTGACATAAATAATCACATTAATATGCTCAAAATTAAAAGTACTATTAAACTATGCAAACTTACACCTAGATTATGAGTTGTGCGTTAGGGTTAAAAAGCAGTGTTAAGAGGTCCTAACTCTGCTTTTTAACGCCCGCTGGTATTACGAGCCTTGCAGGTACAGGTGTACCACTCACTTTTTCGGCCAGACTTGGAAATACAGCAAATCCACTTACGTAAATTGCGTATCCTATTTTTTCAATGGGACTTGCATAGCGCCGGTATTACGAGTCTGCCAAAAAGTGAGCGGTACACCCTCTCCTGTCAAGACTGGTACCGCATTTTAAAGTCAGTAGTTAAGAGTTTTACACTACAACGCCTTAGCATAAAACTCTTAACTAAAGTGCTAAAAAGTACACTAACATCCATAAACTACCTATTAACCCCTAAACCGAGGTCCTCCCACATCGCAAACACTATAATAAAATTTGTAACCCCTAATCTGCCGAATCGGACATCGCCACCACTATAATAAATTATTTAACCCCTAAACCGCTGCACTCCCGCCTCGCAAACATTAGTTAAATATTATTAACCCCTAATCTGCCATCCCTAACATCGCCACCACCTACATTATATTTATTAACCCCTAATCTGCCTCCCCCAATGTCGCCACCACTATTCTAAATTTATTAACCCCTAAACCTAAGTCTAATTCTAACCCCACCTAACTTAAATATAATTAAAAGAAATCTAAATAAAATTACTAAATTATTCCTATTTAAAACTAAATACTTACCTGTAAAATAAACCCTAAACTAGCTACAATATAACTAATAGTTACATTATAGCTATCTTACGGCTAGATTTAGAGTTTTGTCGGTAACGACCCGAAAAGCTAACGCCGGCTTTTTTCTGGCCGCACCATAAAAATAACTCTGGTATTGAGAGTCCACATAAAGGCTGCGTTAGGCTCCAAAAAAGGAGCGTAGAGCATATTTAACGCAGCTTCAACTCTCGATACCAGAGTTGCTTACGGACGCGGCCGGCCTCAAAAACGTGCTCGTGCACGATTCTCCCATAGAAAACAATGGGGCTGTTTGAGCTGAAAAAAAACCTAACACCTGCAAAAAAGCCGCGTTCAGCTCCTAACGCAGCCCCATTGTTTGCTATGCGGAAACACTTCCTACGTCTGCACCTAACACCCTAACATGTACCCCCGAGTCTAAACACCCCCTAACCTTACACTTATTAACCCCTAATCTGCCGCCCCCCCGCTATCGCTGACCCCTGCATATTATTATTAACCCCTAATCTGCCGCTCCGTAAACCGCTGCTACTTACATTATCCCTATGTACCCCTAATCTGCTGCCCTAACATCGCCGACCCCTATATTATATTTATTAACCCCTAATCTGCCCCCCACAACGTCACCTCCACCTGCCTACACTTATTAACCCCTAATCTGCCAAGCGGACCTGAGCGCTACTATAATAAAGTTATTAACCCCTAATCCGCCTCACTACCCCTATAATAAATAGTATTAACCCCTAATCTGCCCTCCCTAACATCGCCGACACCTAACTTCAATTATTAACCCCTAATCTGCCGACTGGAGCTCACCGCTATTCTAATAAATGTATTAACCCTTAAAGCTAAGTCTAACCCTAACACTAACACCCCCCTAAGTTAAATATAATTTACATCTAACGAAATTAATTATCTCTTATTAAATAAATTATTCTTATTTAAAGCTAAATACTTACCTGTAAAATAAATCCTAATATAGCTACACTATAAATTATAATTATATTATAGCTATTTTAGGATTTATATTTATTTTACAGGTAACTTTGTAATTATTTAACCAGGTACAATAGCTATTAAATAGTTAAGAACTATTTAATAGTTACCTAGTTAAAATAATAACAAAATTACCTGTAAAATAAATCCTAACCTAAGTTACAATTAAACCTAACACTACACTATCATTAAATTAATTAAATAAAATATCTACAATTACCTACAATTAAACCTAACACTACACTATCAATACATTAATTAAATACAATATCTACAAATAACTACAATGAAATAAACTAACTAAAGTACAAAAAATAAAAAAGAACTAGTTACAAAAAATAAAAAAATATTTACAAACATAAGAAAAATATTACAACAATTTTAAACTAATTACACCTACTCTAAGCCCCCTAATAAAATAACAAAGCCCCCCAAAATAAAAAATGCCCTACCCTATTCTAAATTACTAAAGTTCAAAGCTCTTTTACTGTTCCGATCAGCCAATAGAATGCAAGCTCAATCTGATTGGCTGATTGGATCAGCCAATCGGATTGATCTTGATTCTGGTTGGCTGATTCCATCAGCCAATCAGAATATTCCTACCTTAATTCCGATTGGCTGATAGAATCCTATCAGCCAATCGGAATTCGAGGGACCCCATCTTGGATGATGTCCCTTAAAGGAGCTGTCATTCTTCAGTTGGACGTCGCCGGATGAAGATGGGTCCGCGGTGGAGGTCTTCAGGATGGAGCCGGTCCTCATCGGATGAAGATAGAAGATGCCGCTTGGAAGATGATGGTTGCCGGTCCGGATCTACTCTTCTTCCCGGATAGGATAAAGACTTTGGACCCTCTTCTGGACTTCTTCAGTGGATGTCTAGCCCCCGCTTGGGTTGGATGAAGATATCGGAGCCAGGACGGATCGGTGTGATACCCGGTGAGGTGAAGACAAGGTAGGATGATCTTCAGGGGCTTAGTGTTAGGTATATTTAAGGGGGATTTGGGTTAGATTAGGGGTATGTGGGTGGTGGGTTGTAATGTTGGGGGGGGGGTATTGCATGTTTTTTTTTACAGGCAAAAGAGCTGAACTTCTTGGGGCATGCCCCGCAAAGGGCCCTGTTCAGGGCTGGTAAGGTAAAAGAGCTTTGAACTTTAATAATTTAGAATAGGGTAGGGCATTTTTTTAATTTGGGGGGCTTTGTTATTTTATTAGGGGGCTTAGAGTAGGTGTAATTAGTTTAAAATTGTTGTAATATTTTTCTTATGTTTGTAAATATTTTTTTATTTTTTGTAACTTAGTTCTTTTTTATTTTTTGTACTTTAGTTAGTTCATTTCATTGTAGTTATTTGTAGGTATTGTATTTAATGTATTTATTGATAGTGTAGTGTTAGGTTTAATTGTAGGTAATTGTAGGTATTTTATTTAATTAATTTATTGATAGTGTAGTGTTAGGTTTAATTGTAACTTAGGTTAGGATTTATTTTACAGGTAAATTTGTAATTATTTTAACTATTTTAGCTATTAAATAGTTCTTAACTATTTAATAGCTATTGTACCTGGTTAAAATAAATACAAAGTTACCTGTAAAATAAATATTAATCCTAAAATAGCTATTATATAATATAATTTATATTGTAGCTATATTAGGATTTATTTTACAGGTAAGTATTTAGCTTTAAATAGGAATAATTTATTTAATAAGAGTTAATTAATTTCGTTAGATTCAAATTATATTTAATTTAGGGGGTGTTAGTGTTAGGGTTAGACTTAGCTTTAGGGGTTAATACATTTATTAGAATAGCGGTGAGCTCCAGTCAGCAGATTAGGGGTTAATGTTTGAAGTTAGGTGTCGGCGATGTTAGGGAGGGCAGATTAGGGGTTACTACTATTTATTATAGGGTTAGTGAGGCGGATTAGGGGTTAATAACTTTATAATAATAGCGGTGCAGTCCGCTCGGCAGATTAGGGGTTAATAAGTGTAGGCAGGTGGAGGCGACGTTGAGGGGGGCAGATTAGGGGTTAATAAATATAATATAGGGGTCGGCGGTGTTAGGGGCAGCAGATTAGGGGTACATAGCTATAATGTAGGTGGCGGCTCTTTGCGGTCGGCAGATTAGGAGTTAATTATTGTAGGTAGCTGGTGGCGACGTTGTGGGGGGCAGATTAGGGGTTAATAAATATAATATAGGGGTCGGCGGTGTTAGGGGCAGCAGATTAGGGGTACATAAGGATAACGTAGTTGGCGGTCGGCAGATTAGGGGTTAAAAAAATTTAATCGAGTTGCGGCGATGTGGGGGGACCTCGGTTTAGGGGTACATAGGTAGTTTATGGGTGTTAGTGTACTTTAGAGTACAGTAGTTAAGAGCTTTATAAACCGGCGTTAGCCCAGAAAGCTCTTAACTACTGACTTTTTTTCCTGCGGCTGGAGTTTTGTCGTTAGATTTCTAACGCTCACTTCAGACACGACTCTAAATACCGGAGTTAGAAAAATCCCATTGAAAAGATAGGATACGCAATTTACGTAAGGGGATCTGCGGTATGGAAAAGTCGCGGCTGAAAAGTGAGCATTAGACCCTTTTTTGAGTGACTCCAAATACCGGAGGTAGCCTAAAACCAGCGTTAGGAGCCTCTAACGCTGGTTTTCACGGCTAACGCCAAACTCTAAATCTAGGCCTTAGGGTTTATTTTTAATTTTACACCATAATTTTCTATTGTAGTACAATTTCTTCTTATTCTAGTAAATTGATTGGGGGGAATATTCTCAACCCATTTTTTATAGTGGCAACTGTTGTTATGTACATAATTATTTGATTCTACTTCTTTAAAAAGTGTTTTTGTATGGATTTCATTGTTAATAATTTCGATTTTGATGTCTAGATAGCTTATAGTTTGTTTGTTACATTCATAAGTAAAATTTAATCCGAAAGTATTAGTACTCAAATCCTCCACCAATAATTCAAATAATTCAATATCTCCCTCCCATACGATAAAAATGTCGTCTATAAATCTGCGATAGAGCACCAAGTTCGCATCCCAAGAGCCAGTATATATAACTTCATCTGCACTTTTAGATAACCTATCAATTATAGATTTGTAAGGTTATATTAATATTATAATTAAATAAAATAATTTATGTTATCTCAAGTTTATTTATAAATTCACTTATTGATAGAAATACAAATAAGGTTAATAAATTTCATACATCATATTATATCAATATATCGAATGTTTTATTTTATTTTATTTTATTGTTTTATATGTTTTTTACTCATTTGGAACAAGTGAAAGTTATATATGGAAAGATTTATGTTTTTGGTTGGCATCATTATATGTATAATATTAAACAGGAAATCAAGTGTTTTTAACGTAACAACATGGGAATTGAAAACATAAGGAAAGGAGGAGCTAAAACAGGAGCTTCGGGATAAAAAGGGATGTGTGGCACTTAGAAAATATTCTTGAAAAAGGCTAAGCTGAAACGCGTTGAAGTATTGCACTTAACTGATGGGCTTTACACTGGAAGTTACACTGAAGAAATTATACAGAGCGCTCTGTTAAAATCCTGGTAAATTTTAAACAGCCTGAGTTGTTTTGGCAACTTACTAACGGATCACAGCCTGTACTTGGTTACAATTGTGGATTTGCACATCTCACCTGAGGCGCAGACCACCTGGTAATCCGTGACTCTAATTGGTGGAAGGATAGTCACGTGACTTCAGACACGCCGAGGAACGAACACCAGTAGAGATACTCCTTGGGCATCCTCCACCACACTATTTAGGTATCGTGTCGACTAAAACACCATCCTTTGTACTTTCTAATACACGGAGAAGCCTCTCTGCAATTAGCTTCGTATTCTGGGTGAGTCTCATGTGGTTGTGCTAAATTTTGATAAACATTCCATGTCTGAAATACAGATTTATTTGAGTCTCAACTGAAATCACCTGCAGCAAGTACTGTGTTGTATGCCACAAAATCATTCCTTTGCATAGCCTTCCCGCAATAGAGTTACCTTGCTCCAAAGAACTGTGTTTTTTTCTGGCTTTGCTCCTATTATGAAATGAACTTATTTTACATCAATGAAATTTCTTTCCATGTATTTTTTAATTGATTCACTTTGAAATCTTTCCGGAACTTTATGAAATAGATTATCATATATTTCATATGAATTTTTACTAAAGTTTTTTGAAGTTTGTTGGTACTTAAACCACCGGTGGTCATTTTATTTGTACTTTGCATATTTAATCGTTATTTGCTCCTTGCATATTAAATAATATTCATTTTAAGATCTCCTTAGTTTTGTATCACTGTTTATTTGCACTGCATATAAATTTACCTATAGTATTACCATATGAATTTTTAAACTTTTATCATACTTCTGCTTATTGGAAATCTCCATATTTTTTAACCTCTACCCTATAGCGGTTTTTTTAGCGCTCCCTAATTCACTTGCATCATTTTAACCTCTTTGGTGTTTTCTGGAACTAACTCCCATTTTTTAGGGTAGCCAACCTATGCTATATAGGCCTTCTTATTTATCACATATCTCTTTTGGTTGATAGAATTATATCAGCCAATCGGAATTGAAGGGACGCCATCTTGGATGACGTCACTTAAAGGTACCTTCATTCAGTAAAAAGACTCCGGTTGAAGAGGATGCTCCGAGTCGGATGTCTTTAAGATGGACCCGCTCCACGCCGGATGGATAAAGATAGAAGATGCTGTCTGGATGAAGACTTCTGCCGTCTGGAGGACCACTTTGCCCGGTTGGATGAAGACTTCTCCCGGCTTCAATGAGGACTTCGCCCGGCTTGGCTGAAGACGTCTCCCGGTAAGGTGATCTTCAAGGGGTTAGTGTTAGTTTTTTTTTAAGGGGGCATTGGTGGGTTTAAGAGTAGGGTTGGTTGTGTGGGTGGTGGGTTTTAATGTTGGGGGGGGTCTGTAAATTTTTTTAAAGGTAAAAGAGCTGATTACTTTGTGGCAATGCCCCACAAAAGGCCCATTTAAGGGCTATTAGTAATTTAGTGTAGGGTAGGGCTTTTTTTATTTTGGGGGGGCTTTTTTATTTTGTTAGGGGGATTAGATTAGGTGTAATTAGTTTAAAACTCTTGTAATTTGTTTATTATTTTCTGTAATTTAGTGGGGGGTTTTGTACTTTAGCTAATTTAA
The DNA here is from genome assembly GCF_027579735.1 of Bombina bombina. Classification (NCBI taxonomy): domain Eukaryota; kingdom Metazoa; phylum Chordata; class Amphibia; order Anura; family Bombinatoridae; genus Bombina; species Bombina bombina. The sequence continues at coordinate 416,747,854 of NC_069502.1, forward strand.
CTTAATTGTATTTAATTGGATTTAATTTATTTAATTTATTTAATTATAGTTTAGTGTTAGGTATTATTGTAACTTAGGTTAGGTTTTATTTTACACGTACTTTTGTATTTATTATAACTAGGTAGTTTATTAAATAGTTAATAACTATTTAGTAACTATTCTACCTAGTTAAAATAAATACAAACTTGCCTGTAAAATAAAAATAAACCCTGAGATAGCTACAATGTAACTAGTAGTTATATTGTAGCTAGCTTAGGGTTTATTTTATAGGTAAGTATTTAGTTTTAAATAGGAATAATTTAGTTAATGATAGTAATTTTATTTAGTTTTATTTAAATTATATTTCAGTTAGGGGGGGTTAGGGTTAGGGTTAGACTTAGGTTTAGGGGTTAATACATTTAGAATCGTGGCAGCGACGTTGGGGGCAGCAGAATGGGGGTTAATAAGTGTGGGTAGGTGGCGGCGATGTTGGGGGCGGCAGATTATTGGTTAATAATATAATGTAGGTGGCAGCGATGTTGGGTGCAGCAGATTAGGGGTTCATAACTATAATGTAGGTGGCGGCGGTGTCCGGAATGGCAGATTAGGGGTTAATAAGTATAATGTAGGTGGCAGCGATGTCGGGGTCGGCAGATTAGGGGTTAATTAAGTGTAAGATTAGGGGTGTTTAGACTCGGGGTTCATGTTAGGCTATTAGGTGTATACATAACTTTTATTCCCCATAGGAATCAATGGAGCTGCGTTAGTGAATTTTACGCTGCTTTATTGCAGGTGTTAGACTTTTTTTCAGCCGGCTCTCCCCGTTGATTCCTATGGGGAAATTGTGCTCAATCACGTTACACCAGCTCAACGCTGACTTAAGCAGCGCTGGTATTGAAGTGCGGTAAGGAGCAAAATTTTGCTCAGCGCTCACTTCTTGTCTGTTAACGCCGGGTTTGTAAAAACCTGTAATACCAGCGCTGTCTGTAAGTGAGCGGTGAGCATAAACTGCTCTTAGCACCACATAGCCTCTAACGCAAAACTCATAATCTAGGTGTTACTTTTGTGAATTTACCATGTGCTTTGAAATTATGATTTTTAGCTTTTACTATGAAATTATAATTTTTACTTTGAATTATGAATTTACGATATTTAGTTTGCAGTTCCAAATTATGATTTCTTACTTTGTTCAATAAAATTACATTTTTAGTTTGTATTATATAATTAAGATATTTTTTTTTATTGTGATTGCTTCAAATTAAAAAGTTGCCTTTTCGGCCAAAAAATTAGCCAAACGGCCTCAGACGATAGATTATGATCAAGGCCACAGTATTTATTAAAAACATAATTTATGCTTATCTGTAAAATTAATTTCTTTCATGGTGGTCATTATTCCAGGGAATTCTACTGCTTAAAACTAGGAGGCAAAGATTCATAAATCTCCGAGAGCACTTAAACCCTCCCACCTCACTGGTAAATGAAAGAATGGACAAACAAGAAGAAGAAGCAAGGTAGTAAAGGACAAAAGCATGGAAAAAGAGGCACAAACTAGAACTGCCAACAACAAAAAAATATATTGATAAATAAACTAAACAAAAAATTAGCAGGTCTGGTGGACTCTCACCACCATGAAAGAAATGAATTTATCAGATAAGCATAAATTGTGTTTTTTTTCATAAAGGTGGTGAGAGTCCATGAGTCATTACTGGGAACAAATCCCCAAGCTGTGGAGTCCATGACTAATTTGCGCGGGACAAGTTTTTTTTATTACTATATATTTAATTTTATTTTTTTCATGCAAATACATAATACCCAGAAATTACTGCTTGAAGGACTTTCCTACCAGAAGCCGCATCAGAAGAAGCAAAAACAAACAAAACAAACATACAAAAAGTATGTAAAGAAGACCAATATGCAGTAGCCACAGTTTTAAAAGCCCAGTAGAATGGGAAATAAAACATTAAAGAGGAGACTATACTGCCTTGAGAATAAAAAGTTTTAGCTAGGAAGCTAAAATAACTACTGTTGCCTTTTGACCCCTTCTAGAACCAGAGAAATAAATAAACAAACCTAATAATTGTCTAAAAACTTAAGTTACCAATAAATATAATTGCAAAGCCATTAGAACATCCAAATTATCAAGAAGCCTCTTTATACATTTTTGGATTAGGACAAAGAAATGGAAGAACAATCTCCTGATTAATGTTATCCGAAGACACTACGGCCTAGATTTGGAGTTTTGCGGTAGAAGGGCTGTAAACGCTACGCGGGCTTTTTTCTGGCCGCACCATAAAATTAACTCTGGTATCGAGAGTTCAAAAAAATGCTGCGTTAGGCTCCAAAAAAGGAGCGTAGAGCATTTTTACCGCAAATGCAACTCTCGATACCAGAGTTGCTTACGGACGCGGCCAGCCTCAAAAACGTGCTCGTGCACGATTCTCCCATAGGAAACAATGGGGCTGTTTGAGCTGAAAAAAAACCTAACACCTGCAAAAAAGCAGCGTTCAGCTCCTAACGCAGCCCCATTGTTTCCTATGGGGAAACACTTCCTACGTCTGCACCTAACACTCTAACATGTACCCCGAGTCTAAACACCCCTACCCTTACACTTATTAACCCCTAATCTGCCGCCCCCGCTATCGCTGACCCCTGCATTATATTATTAACCCCTAATCTGCCGCTCCGTAAACCGCCGCAACTTACATTATCCCTATGTACCCCCTAATCTGCTGCCCCTAACACCGCCGACCCTATATTATATTTATTAACCCCTAACCTGCCCCCCACAACGTCGCCGCCAGCTACCTACAATAATTAACCCCTAATCTGCCGACCGCAAAGCGCCGCCACCTACGTTATCCTTATGAACCCCTAATCTGCTGCCCCTAACACTGCCGACCCCTATATTATATTTATTAACCCCTAATCTGCCCCCCTCAACGTCGCCGACACCTGCCTACACTTATTAACCCCTAATCTGCCGAGCGGACCTGAGCGCTACTATAATAAAGTTATTAACCCCTAATCCGCCTCACTAACCCTATCATAAATAGTATTAACCCCTAATCTGCCCTCCCTAACATCGCCGACACCTAACTTCAATTATTAACCCCTAATCTGACGACCGGAGCTCATCGCTACTATAATAAATGTATTAACCCCTAAAGCTAAGTCTAACCCTAACACTAACACCCCCCTAAGTTAAATATAATTTAAATCTAACGAAATTAATTATCTCTTATTAAATAAATTATTCCTATTTAAAGCTAAATACTTACCTGTAAAATAAATCCTAATATAGCTACAATATAAATTATAATTATATTGTAGCTATTTTAGGATTAATATTTATTTTACAGGCAACTTTGTATTTATTTTAACCAGGTACAATAGCTATTAAATAGTTAAGAACTATTTAATAGTTACCTAGTTAAAATAATAACAAAATTACCTGTAAAATAAGTCCTAACCTAAGTTATAATTAAACCTAACACTACCCTATCAATAAATTAATTAAATAAAATACCTACAATTACCTACAATAAAACCTAACACTACACTATCAATAAATAAATTAAATACAATTTCTACAAATAACTACAATTACATAAACTAACTAAAGTACAAAAAATAAAAAAGAACTAAGTTACAAAAAATAAAAAAATATTTACAAACATAAAAAAAATATTACAACAATTTTAAACTAATTACACCTACTCTAAGCCCCCTAATAAAATAACAAAGACCCCCAAAATAAAAAAAATCCCTACCCTATTCTAAATTAATAAATTTAAAAGCTCTTTTACCTTACCAGCCCGTGAACAGGGCCCTTTGCGGGGCATGCCCCAAGAAAATCAGCTCTTTTGCCTGTAAAAAAAAACATACAATACCCCCCCCCCAACATTACAACCCACCACCCACATACCCCTAATCTAACCCAAACCCCCCTTAAATAAACCTAACACTAAGCCCCTGAAGATCTTCCTACCTTGTCTTCACCTCAACAGGTATCACCGATCCGTCCTGGCATCCGGTGCTGAAGAGGTCCAGAAGAGGCTCCAAAGTCTTCCTCCTATCCGGCAAGAAGAGGACATCCGGACCGGCAAACATCTTCATCCAAGCTGCATCTTCGATCTTCTTCCATCCGGTGCGGAGCGGGTCCATGTTGAAGCATCCAACGCGGATCCATCCTCTTCTTCCGGCGTCTCCCGACGAATGACGGTTCCTTTAAGGGACGTCATCCAAGATGGCGTCCCTCGAATTCCGATTGGCTGATAGGATTCTATCAGCCAATCGGAATTAAGGTAGGAATATTCTGATTGGCTGATGGAATCAGCCAATCAGAATCAAGTTCAATCCGATTGGCTGATCCAATCAGCCAATCAGATTGAGCTCGCATTCTATTGGCTGATCGGAACAGCCAATAGAATGCGAGCTCAATCTGATTGGCTGATTGGATCAGCCAATCGGATTGAACTTGATTCTGATTGGCTGATTCCATCAGCCAATCAGAATATTCCTACCTTAATTCCGATTGGCTGATAGAATCCTATCAGCCAATCGGAATTCGAGGGACGCCATCTTGGATGACGTCCCTTAAAGGAACCGTCATTCGTCGGGAGACGCCGGAAGAAGAGGATGGATCCGCGTCGGATGCTTCAACATGGACCCGCTCCGCACCGGATGGAAGAAGATCGAAGATGCAGCTTGGATGAAGATGTTTGCCGGTCCGGATGTCCTCTTTTTGCCGGATAGGAGGAAGACTTTGGAGCCTCTTCTGGACCTCTTCAGCACCGGATGCCAGGACGGATCGGTGATACCTGTTGAGGTGAAGACAAGGTAGGAAGATCTTCAGGGGCTTAGTGTTAGGTTTATTTAAGGGGGGTTTGGGTTAGATTAGGGGTATGTGGGTGGTGGGTTGTAATGTTGGGGGGGGTATTGTATGTTTTTTTTTACAGGCAAAAGAGCTGATTTTCTTGGGGCATGCCCCGCAAAGGGCCCTGTTCAGGGCTGGTAAGGTAAAAGAGCTTTTAAATTTATTAATTTAGAATAGGGTAGGGAATTTTTTTATTTTGGGGGTCTTTGTTATTTTATTAGGGGGCTTAGAGTAGGTGTAATTAGTTTAAAATTGTTGTAATATTTTTCTTATGTTTGTAAATATTTTTTTATTTTTTGTAACTTAGTTCTTTTTCATTTTTGGTACTTTAGTTAGTTTATGTAATTGTAGTTATTTGTAGAAATTGTATTTAATTTATTTATTGATAGTGTAGTGTTAGGTTTTATTGTAGGTAATTGTAGGTAGTTTATTTAATTAATTTATTGATAGGGTAGTGTTAGGTTTAATTATTACTTAGGTTAGGACTTATTTTACAGGTAATTTTGTTATTATTTTAACTAGGTAACTATTAAATAGTTCTTAACTATTTAATAGCTATTGTACCTGGTTAAAATAAATACAAAGTTGCCTGTAAAATAAATATTAATCCTAAAATAGCTACAATGTAATTATAATTTATATTGTAGCTATATTAGGATTTATTTTACAGGTAAGTATTTAGCTTTAAATAGGAATAATTTATTTAATAAGAGATAATTAATTTCGTTAGATTTAAATTATATTTAACTTAGGGGGGTGTTAGTATTAGGGTTAGACTTAGCTTTAGGGGTTAATACATTTATTAGAATAGCGGCGAGATTAGGTCGTCAGATTAGGGGTTAATAATTGAAGTTAGGTGTCGGCGATGTTAGGGAGGGCAGATTAGGGGTTAATACTATTTATGATAGGGTTAGTGAGGCGGATTAGGGGTTAATAACTTTATTATAATAGCGGTGCGGTCCGGTCGGCAGATTAGGGGTTAATAAGTGTAGGCAGGTGTCGGCGACGTTGAGGGGGGCAGATTAGGGGTACATAAGGATAACGTAGGTGGCGGCGCTTTGCGGTCGGCAGATTAGGGGTTAATTATTGTAGGTAGCTGGCGGCGACGTTGTGGGGGGCAGGTTAGGGGTTAATAAATATAATACAGGGGTCGGCGGGGTTAGGGGCAGCAGATTAGGGGTACATAAGGATAACGTAGGTGGCGGCGCTTTGCGGTCGGCAGATTAGGGGTTAATTATTGTAGGTAGCTGGCGGCGACGTTGTGGGGGGCAGGTTAGGGGTTAATAAATATAATACAGGGGTCGGCGGGGTTAGGGGCAGCAGATTAGGGGTACATAAGTATAACGTAGGTGGCGGTCGGCAGATTAGGGGTTAAAAAAATTTAATCGAGTTGCGGCGATGTGGGGGGACCTCAGTTTAGGGGTACATAGGTAGTTTATGGATGTTAGTGTACTTTAGGGTACAGTAGTTAAGAGCTTTATGAACCGGCGTTAGCCCAGAAAGCTCTTAACTCCTGCTTTTTTCCTGCGGCTGGAGTTTTGTCGTTAGAGCTCTAACGCTCACTTCAGAAACAACTCTAAATACCGGAGTTAGAAACATCCCATTGAAAAGATAGGATACGCAAATGGCGTAGGGGGATCTGCGGTATGGAAAAGTCGCGGCTGAAAAGTGAGCGTTAGACCCTATTTTGAGTGACTCCAAATACCGGCGGTAGCCTAAAACCAGCGTTAGGAGCCTCTAACGCTGGTTTTCACGGCTACTGCCAAACTCTAAATCTAGGCCTACCTTTGGTAAGTAATCAAACTTATCTTAAAGGGACAGTCTACACCATATTTTTTGTTGTTTAAACAGATAGATAATCCCTTTATTACACATTCCCCAGTTCTGCATAACCAACACAGTTATAATAATAAACGTTTTACCTCTGTGATTACCTTGTATCTAAGCCTCTGCAAAGTGCTCCCTTATTTCAGTTCTTTTGACAGACTTGCATTTTAGCCACTATGTGCTTACTCCTAGGTAACTTCACGTGCATGAGCTCAGTTATCTAAATGACACACATGAACTAACACCCTCTAGTGCTGAAAAACTGTCAAAATGCATTCACATAAGAGGCGACCTTCAAGGTCTAAGAAATTAGCATATGTGCCTACCTAGGTTTCACTTTCAACTAAGAACACCAAGAGAACAAAGCAAAATTGGTGATAAAAGTAAATTGGAAAGTTGTTTAAAATTATATGCCCTTTCTTGAATCATGAAAGTTTATTTTGGACTTGACTGTATTTTTAAACCCACCTTATCCTGGTGTAAAACAATATATGGAGGCTCACAAGAAAGAGGTGACAAATCAGAAAACTTTTCTAGCAGAAGATTTTGCTAAAAGGAACAAAACTTTCAAAGACAAAAGCTGAATATCCAAATCATCCTGTGTAGGCAAAGATAAGATTGGTTTGCCATTTACTTGAGAGGCTTTAAGTGCTCTTGGAGTTTTGGGAATTTTTGCCAGTAATAACTCGTGGATCACCTTTATGACAGAAAAACAATTTTTGGACTTGTGTAACCCTGTGCAAAAAGATTTTAAACGACAAGAAACCAGAAGGAACACTAAAAAAATAACCTCTTTCACTACCAAGTAATTGCTGAAACAAACCATGTTTGAAAACACAAAAGTGCTGTAACTTAAAATTCAAGCAAAAAAACAATTTCAAGTGTCACGCCGCTCCTGGCTGTTGCCACAGACGCGACACTTGCTGCTCTGGCCGTTGCCAGAGAAGTGTTGGCTCCTGTGTGCGTGTGGCGGTGACATCATCGCTGCACGTCTCTTCCCATCTGAAGCCAGTCAGGATCTACTGTGGCGCGAATCCTGCGCCTATGTAAGTTCTTCACTTTCCACCTATCACTGCTCAAGTATAGGTGTTACTTAGTGTGCTCCTAGGTATTATTGTTACTAATTTGCTGGATTGGTATACTGCTGCTGAACTCTTCTTGTTTGACCACTCTGTCTTTTAACCCCTAAACTGCTGGATTGATATACTGCTGATGAACTCTGCTTGTTTGACCACTCTGCTTGTTAACCCCTAAACTGTTGGATTGATATACTGTTGCTGAACTCTGCTTGTCTGACCACTCTGCCTGTTAACCCCTAAATTGCTGGATTGATATACTGTTGCTGAGCTCTGCTTGTCTGACCACTCTGCCTGCCTAACCCCTTTTACTGTTGGATTTCCCTTTGTTGCTGACTCCTGCCTGTTCCTGGTCCTTCTATTGGTCTACCCCTGAAATGTTATTCTGCCGGATTTCCTTCCTATTGCCACTAAGGACTGCCCTGCCTACTGTGAGTACTGCTTACTTCATTTTACAAACTTTCTTTGCTCTGGGATATTCCCTATCACTCCACTTGATGCCAGAATAAGTAAACTACTGGCCAAACTTGGTTTGATAAAGGAATATCCCACAAGCATTACATTATACTTGGGCCATGGACCCAAATGAGGTAGCAAGAGCAGTCTATCTTCAGGGACAAATGCTACGAACCCATGCCACTCAATTACAGAATGTGGATTCCAAACTAGAAGCTATATATGCTATTCTCTCCTCGCTGGTTGCAGAAAAGAATGCTACTCCTGTAGTTACACAGCCAGTCCCAGCTGCTAGTGTTGTACCTTCTTCCCCTGCTCCTGGAAGCATACCCCAGATACCGTTGCCTGACAAGTATGATGATACTACCGACTGTAGGGGTTTTCTTAACCAGTGCAGGCTGCACTTCCGCAATAATTCTCACACCTTCCAGTCTCATCAGTCAAAGGTTAGTTTTATCATTTCTTTATTGAAAGACAAGGCCCTAGCCTGGGTCTCTCCCCTTTTGGAACAGAGTGCTCAACTCCTGAACGATGCTGATGCCTTCATTTCTGCATTATCCTATGTGTGGGACCCCTGGCCGTGCTTCTACAGCAGAGTACTCTCTCTTGGATCTCCGCCACAGTAATAGAACCATGGCACAATATGCCATAGAGTTTGGCACCTTGGCACTTGAGACCACTTGGGACAGCCCTCAAGGTGGACTTTAGGAGACGCTTGCATGAATGCATCCAGGATGAGCTTTCTTATCGTGACATACCTTCTTCCCTGGATGAATTCGTAACACTTTGTATTAGTCTAGATTCACACTTCCAGAAAAGACAATCTGAGAGAGACAGAACTCGCACAATCCTTCCCTCTCATCCTCCTACCCATCCGGTCTCTAGACTATCCTCTACCTCTTCTGCACCTCCAGTGACCTCTGTAAAGGAACCCATGGATCTCTCCTCTCTCAAGCCCACAGAATCTGAAAGGCAGAGAAGAAGGAGATTGAGACTGTGTTTCTACTGTGGTTCTAACTCACACCAATTAAAGAACTGTGATATTCTGCCACGAAAAGCAAATGCTTAGAGGATAAAACTGGGGTACCTCTAAGCATGGTCTCTACTAAATCCCCTCACTTCTCTCAGATCCTGGTACCAGTTACCCCTACCTTCCTTCAGAATTCTATCCACGTTCAAGCCTTCATTGATTCAGGGGCAGCTGGAAATTTTCTGGATCACCGTTTTATTATTCAGGCAGGGTTGCCTCTTCTGCAGAAAAGACATTGTCTCAAAATAACTACTCTGGATGGCACTCCCCTTGGTTCATGGTTAATCCATTTTGAATCAGCACCCATAACCCTGACTGTGGGAGTCCTTCATTCAACAGTTGCAGTTTGATGTCATTCATTCCCCAGCACAGCCTGTCATCCTTGATCTTCCTTGGCTTTGACTGGGCTGAGGGACAGTTGGGCTCCTGGGGTACCTTCTGTTTCCACTCCTGCCTTGCTAAGGTTACTTCTCTGCTCTGCATAGCCAGTCTACAGACCCCTTCAAGCCTTCCCTCAGTATATATGGATTTCACAGATGTGTTTGAAAAGAAAGCAGCTGATGTGCTGCCACCCCACCGTCCTTATGACTGCAAAATTGACGTCTTTCCCGGAGCCCCACTTCCTAAAGGGAGGACTTATCCACTCTCCAAAGCTGAAACCAAGTCCATGGAGGAGTATATTCAAGAGAACCTAGCTAAAGGTTTCATTCACCCTTCCTCCTCTTCTGCTGGGGCTGGTTTCTTTTTTGTCAGTAAGAAGGATGGTGGGCTCAGACCCTGTATTGACTACAAGGCCTTAAACAACATCACTATCAAGAATTGCTATCCCATTCCTTTGATCACTGAACTTTATGATTCACTTCAGAATGCCTGCTACTTCACCAAGCTGGACCTACGTGGGGCGTATAATGTGATTCATATCTTCCCAGGGCATGAATGGAAGACCGCCTCCAACACAAGATCAGGGCATTACAAATACCTCGTAATGCCCATTGGCTGCGTAATACCCCTGCAGTCTTTCAGGCATTTGGCAACAATGTCTTCCATGACCTCCTCAATCTCACTGTCATTGTCTACCTGGATGATATCCTTATTTTCTCCTCCACACAGTAGGAGCATCATGAACACGTGAGACAGGTACTTCAATGTCTTAGAGACAATTTTCTAGTAGTCAAACTGGATAAATGTAAGTTTGATCAAGTTCAGATCCAGTTTGTTGGCTATGTCATCTCAAAGGAGGGTTTTGCCATGGATCCTTCTAAGCTCACCGCAGTTCTGGAATGTCCTCAACCCACTTCTTTAAAGGAACTACAGATATTCTTGAGGTTCTCCAATTATTACCGCAAGTTTATAAAAAACTTTTCCCAAATAGTCGCTCCACTCACTGAGTTGACAAAATGGAACAAAGACTGTAAAGATTGGCCTCCTGAAGCCATAAACGCCTTCTCTCGTCTGAAAAAGACTTTCCCTTCTGTTCCTGTGCTCTGCCATCCTGATCCTGATCTGCAGTTCACTTTAGAGGTTGATGCCGCTGAGATAGGAGCAGGAGCCGTCTTAACCCAAAGGGATCCTTCAAACTCCAAGTTGCACCCTGTAGCCTTTTTCTCTAAACGCTTTACTCCTGCTGAGAGAAATTACGATGTGGGTAATCGTGAACTCCTAGCAATTAAGATGGCCCTGACTGAATGGCATCATTGGCTAGAAGGTACCGCCAATCCCATCCAGATTCTCACTGACCACAAGAATCTAACGTACCTAGAGACTGCTCATCAACTCAATCCTCGACAGGCCAGGTGGGCCTTGTTCTTTTCCCATTTTAACTTTGCGGTCTCTTATCTTCCTGGGACCAAAAACAGAAAGGCTGTTTCCTCAGTCTAATGATTCCTCTGAAGCTCCTATTGAACACATCATACCCCCCTCATGTGTGGTTGCTCAACTTAACACCTCTCTTCTTCAAAGACTGCGACATGCCCAGTCTAGAAAGCCTTCTGAAGCCCCTGCGGCTCCCGATATCTTCTTTGTACCTCTGAACCTACACACCCCTGTGCTATCCTGGGCTCATGATAGCAAACTATCAGGACATCCTGGTTTGACAAGGACTTTTAAGCTTCTTTCCCAACATATATGGTGGCCTACCATGAAGTCTGATGCTCAGGATTATGTGAGACTTGTGCTGCTAATAAAAAAAACCCAGTCCCTGCCTTCTGGCTTACTCCAACCGTTGTCCATTCCCAAACAGCCTTGGACACACATAACAATGGACATCAATGTGGACCTCCCTCCTTCTGACCATCATATGGTTATCTGGGTTGTGATGGATCAATTTTCCAGACTGGCTCATTTTGTACCCTTAAAAAAACTGCCACCTGCCCAAGAATTATCGTCCCTTTTTCTGTTACATGTGGTACAACTGCATGGCATTCCCGTGAATGTTGTTTCCGACAGGGGTCCATAATTCATCTCTAAGTTTTGGAGAGGCTTTTGCAAGCTGATTGGAACAGGGGTTCCTGCTGCAGACCAACATGTTACTAACCTCACTACTCATTGGCAACATATTCGCTCTCAGCTACGTTCAGCTGTCTCCAGATACAAGAGGTTTGCTGATCATCATAGAGCTTCTGTACATGCCTTTTCAGTAGGTGAATGTGTCTCGTTTTCTACTCAACATATTCGTTTACGTCAACCCTGTCACAAATTAGCGCCTAGGTTTATTGGCCCTTACAAGGTCCTTAAAAGACTGTCTCCTGTTGCCTACAAAGTGGCCTTGCCCAGAACCCTGCATATACACCCAGTCTTCTACATCTCTCTACTCAAGCCCTAAATAAAGAACAGATATACTCAGCTCCGACCTCCTCCTCCTTTCCTGGTCCATGGTGACCCTGAGTATGAGGTTGCTAATATTCTGGACACCAGATACAGGCACAGACAACTTCAGTACCTTGTACATTGAAAAGGTTACTCTGTGGCAGATCGTCCCTGGGTTCCTGCCCATGAGACGCATGCTCCATCTTTGGTTTCCAGATTCCATGCTGCTCATCCTTTAAGGCTGACTCTGGTTCCCGGAGGGAACCCTTGAGAGGAGGTCTATGTCATGCCGCTCCTGCCTGTTGCCACGGATGCGGCACTTGCTACTCTGGCCATTGCCAGGGAAGAGTCGACTCCTGTGTGCGTGCGGTGGTGACGTCATCGCCGCATGTCTCTTCCATCTAAAGCCGGTCAGGATCTCCTGTGGTGAGAATCCGCGAAGTTCTTCACTTTCCACCTATCACTGACCAAGTATAGGTGTTACTTAGTGTGCTCCTGGGTGTTATTGTTGCTAATTTACTGGATTGATATACTGCTGCTGAACTCTGCTTGTTTTACCACTCTGTCTCTTAATCCCTAAACGGCTGGATTGATATATTGCTGCTGAACTCTGCTTGTTTGACCACTCTGACTCTTAGCCCCTAAACTGCTGGATTGTTATACTGCTGATGAACTCTGCTTGTTTGACCACTCTGTCTCTTAACCCCTAAACTGCTGGATTGATATACTGCTGCGGAACTCTGCTTGTTTGACCACTATCTCTTAACCCCTAAACTGCTGGATTGATATACTGCTGATGAACTCTGCTTGTCTGACCATTCTGCTTGTTAACCCCTAAACTGCTGGATTGATATACTGTTGCTGAACTATGCTTGTCTGACCACTCTGCCTGTTAACCCCTAAATTGCTGGATTGATATACTGTTGCTGAACTCTGCTTGTCTAACCACTCTGCCTGCCTAACCCCTTTTACTGTTGGATTTCCCTTTGTTGCTGACTCCTGCCTGTTCCTGGTCCTTCTATTGGTTTACCCCTGAACTGCTATTCTGACGGATTTCCGTCCTATTGCCGCTAAGGACTGCCCTGCCTACTGCTTACCTCATTTTACAAACTTTCTCTGCTCTGGGATATTCCCTATTACTCCACTTGATGCTGGGATAAGAAGACTACTGGCCAAATTTGGTTTGATAGAGGAATATCCCACGAGCATTACATCAAGAATGTGTTTGATAAACTGCTTTTCTAGATGTTGCGGATTAGACATGTGCATTTCATTTCGTTACGAATTTAAATTCGGACGAATTTGTCAAATTCGGAGATTCGGATCGATTCAAATTTCCGAATTACCGTAGCACTGAATCTAACGAATAAATCAGAATTAGTTTGGATTTATTCGCAACATTCACGGATGGCCATGGACTAATCACAATTACACTAGTATTGTACTGTATATTAGGTTATATCACTCTGCTATGGGTTACACCTAATATTACAGTACATAATACTAGTCTAAAACACAGCACATTCCACCTAACACATACCGAACTTCTGAATTTACGAATCGAATCCGAACCGAATACATCCGAATACATACAAATTTATTCGAATCCGAATGAATCCGAACGAATCCGAAACGAGTGCATTCGAATATATCCGAATTCGAATCGATCTGAAAACGAAATTTGAAAATATCCGAATCGATCGGAAACGAAAAAAAAACTAATTTTTTTGCCGCGCACAAGTCTATTGCGGATGTAATTTCTGTTTCATTACATTTTTGTGTATGGTTATTAAAGGAACACTGAACCCAAATTTTTTTCTTTTGTAATTCAGAAAGAGCATGCAATTTTAAGCAACTTTCTAATTTACTCCTATTATCAATTTTTCTTTGTTTTCTTGCTATCATTATTTGAAAAAAAAAAAAAGGCATCTAAGCTTTTTTTTGGTTTCAGTACTCTGGACAGCACTTTTTTATTGGTGGATGAATTTATCCACCAATCAGCAAGGACAACCCAGGTTGTTCACCAAAAATGGGCCAGCATCTAAACTTACATTCTTGCATTTCAAATAAAGATACCAAGAGAATGAAGAAAATTTGATAATAGGAGTAAATTAGAAAGTTGCTTAAAATTTGATGCTCAATCTGAATCACGAAAGAAAAATTTTGGGTACAGTGTCCCTTTAAAAATATTTACGGATTTAAGTTTATAGTTACATATTTAAGCTATTGGACCACCCATTTCTGACAAGACTGTACAAGAGAGATGAAGAGAGGCTTAATGAATCTTGAATATTAATTCATTTGTAAATCAAAAATGAAGTAGTTGGCTATTTTCAGTGTGCACTGCTCATGCGCAAAATAATTGTTTAGTTCCAGAACATCTTGGAATACTCACAAATAGATGCTCCAACCTAAAGTGATAAAATGAATAGTGAATGCTTCAAGGTATATAAAGATACTCTTAACCTTTGGTTTAAAAATATCACTAGTTAAACCATTGTAAATTGTAGATTGACACATTGTTTTGAGTGTCTTTTCCAGATAGGGTTAATAATGTTCACACTTTAAAATGGAGTAATGTCTAGAACTGGATTGTAGGGTGCCTATATAACAGCAATCTGGCATTTTGTTTATTGCAAACTAATATACTTAAAATCTGAAAAAATATTGGGGAAAGGAGTATTCCAGTAATCCTCTTGAGAAAAATTTGCATGTGCATTCTACAGACTCAAAGAAAAATAGGGCTGGTCTCCAGTTTTGTCATAGCTGTTTTTTATTACCAGTCCAGCTGTGCTTACTAGTCCTAGAATAGCAAACTAGTGGAAAATGTTCAGCCCAGCACAAACACATAGATAAAAAGTAATATCCCTCCGGAGAAACAAATAGTGTGTCCTTAACTTCTCTGGCTAATTGTATGCAGTATATTATGCTTAGGGTACTAGCCAACTGTTTTTTTCTAAAAACAAATGGGCAAGCAGGTTAAATCTATAGGTGAGGTTGTG
The DNA here is from genome assembly GCF_027579735.1 of Bombina bombina. Classification (NCBI taxonomy): domain Eukaryota; kingdom Metazoa; phylum Chordata; class Amphibia; order Anura; family Bombinatoridae; genus Bombina; species Bombina bombina. Next base: position 416,762,905 of record NC_069502.1, read on the forward strand.
ATTCCCACTGCATACAACATCTGCCAGTTATGCCTATAAAAGATTTTAACTCAGACCCACAACCCTGTAGGTTATGGCCTCCATATTTCCAAATCAGACCTAACCAGTTGTGTCCGTTTTTACATTTATATTACTGGGCACCTGACAACCCTATGAATGTTTAAAGGGACAGTATACACCAGAATTTGTATTGTTTAAAAAAGATAGATGATCCCTTTATTACCCATTCCCCAGTTTTGATAACTAACACAGTTATATCTATATCACAAGCATTAACTAGTTTTGTCTAACTGTGCAAAACTTTCAACATGCTCTGAGCTAAGAGGCGGTTTTCAACGGTTTAGAAATCAGTTTGAGCCTACCTAGGTTTAGCTTTTCAAAAATACCACCAAGGGAAAAAAGCAAATTTGATGATAAACGTAAATTGGAAAGATGTTTAAAATTGCATGCCCTATCTGAATCACGAGAGTTTAATTTTGACTAGACTGTCCCTTTAATGCCATCCACATTAGTAATAATTTATTATTTTGTAATGTGATTACACAATAGAAGCTCTTTTACAATTACAATTTACTAGATCTAATTAGTTCAGTTATTTAATGATATACAGTAGCTTCTAAATAATATTGGCATCATTGGCTGCTATTAACAGTTTATTTTTAAACATTATTTTAACTACAAATATTTAAAATAACAAAGGAGCTTGACTTTAAACAATCAATGTAAAATTCTTTGAGATTACAAACATAATGCTGGTGGCTGACTCTGCAGAGTTGCTTGTTTGTACTTTAGCTTGCGAGGTGTGTAACCTTATAAAAATGAACTGCTCTGGCACGCTAATGGCCTGCCTTAGATGCTTGATCTCTTATAATTATAGGTGTGGTACTAAAGGTATTCCCTGGGATCTTCTTGTACGTCAGAACCTTATCTTTTATCCTTGACAACCAATATACAACCAATATAATCATCTATACAGTGAATAACAATAGACTTTTATCAAAAAGGTAAGACAGTAAAAAAGATTATGTGCTGTTACGTGTGGTAGTCTTTGTTAAAAAATAAAAAAATACACTTAAGAGTATTCCCTTTTCTTATGAGAATTTGTTTTATAGTGGTTCCATAATCAGGCATTTTGTAAGTACAATTTACTGGGTTTTGATATTTTAAAGCAGTCATGCGGTAAACCTCTTGAACAACAGTGTGGAAATAAGAGGGTACTTTACTGTAAAATTGGTTTTCCCAAGGACATTAAACCCCAAGATTTTCTTTCATGATTCAGATACAGCATACAATTTTAAACAACTTTCCATTTTACTCCTATTATCTAATTTGCCTCATTTTCTTGGTAACCTTTGTTGAAAAGGTAGGCTCAGGAGCTAGGAGATTGCTGCTGATTGGCGGGTGCATACATATGCCTCTTTTCATTGGTTTACCTATATGCTCAGCTAGCTCTCATTAGTGCATTGCTGTACCTTAAATAAAGGATACCAAGAGAATGATACAAAATTGATAGAATTAAATAGGAAAGTTGTTTAAAATTGTATGCTCTATGTGAATCATGAAAGAAAAATTTGGGGTTTCATGTCCCTTTTATTTAGATTTTCGTGACTTGTTTTACTAGCTGCTGCATAGTAAATGTATGTTAAATTTGCTTCTTTAAGGGACATCAAACTCCTAGGTAGATCTACAGTAGCAGGGTTACAACTCCCCAAGATGTTGTTTTAACTCATTACAGAAGCCAGTTGGTAAAGCCCTATATCTTTATACTGGGTGACGCCATCTTGTAACACAAATTTGTTTGCCTCTTGTGAAAGAAGCAGTGCATCAGATCAGTGACGTTGCTGGCTTTTTGACAACTAAATCTTGCACTTTGAATAAGATTGCACAATAGAAAGCAGTTTTTTCCACAGTTTAAAAGTCACATAACAAATATGAAAAATAATATAATATTGAGAAATGCAGCCACTTCAGAAACGTACAGCTCGAGCTTTGTATTGTGCAGCTAACTGAAGTGTTTGTTACAGCATGTCAAGAAGATAACAATCTCACTAATCTGTAAAAGTGCATCACTTCTGTCACAGGGTAAAAGAATACTTAAAGGGGCAGTAAACCTAAAAAAATTATGTGATATAATTCTGCACATAGTGCAGAATTATATAACATTAGCTGAGCGCCAACTTTATACACAAAGAGCTATTTTACTAAGTAGTTCAGTTTTGCAGAAAGCTGCTCCTGGCTCTACAGAGCGGTCTGTTTTTTTATAAGCGCATCGCGGGCATGCTGTCCAGTCACAGTGCGCCCGATCACGCCATTAAACTGAATGTAGCTTGCTCACGGTACCAGACCACTATGTGCAGTATTATATAACATTATTTTGTAGGTTTAGTGCCCCATTAAATTCCAAGGTGATGGTACCCAGTGTGAAGATGCAGAACTTCACTAACCAGTACTTTAAAGGGTTAAAGTAAGAGAATTGCTTAAAAGAGAGTCATAACCATCTTCCTGTAGTTGTACACAGCAGTTGAATTTCTTTTAGGTTTATTTTAGTACTTGCATAGCTGTTTTGCTTACTGTAACTAAAATACAATGCTATTGTGAACAGGCATGTTTCTCTCTATGCACAAAGGAAGATAATAAAGTCATCAGGAAAACATTAAATGGACAATGGCAATTAGCTGAAAAGAGTTCATTATATTCCAAGCACTGGCAACAAAGTCTATGTGGGTGACTGATTTATGCTGTTGCCTCTTGTTTACATACTGTATATTTAGATAATACTGTATTATTCATACTTTTAGTATAGGTGGCGGTTTAAACCAGCAAAATCAGCTATTCGGAATGGTAAAATAAAGTTAAAGGATATATTCTTAAACAATTGAATACACTCCAGAAAGTAAAATGGATCATATAGAACACAGAGGTGGAAAAAAAAAAATCACAGAGCACTGTACCTTGTAAAGAATCTGCATACAATTTAATATTCACAAACAGTGAGAAGGGGGGATACCTATCAAATCGTCAACTATGTTGCATTCGCTGCCATCAATACGGTCACCTAACATCGCCAAACATTGCGGCCGCGGATGTCAATACGATCTCCATATTTATAAAAAAAGCTGTCAAAAACACAAGCACCAAGTACGGGGCGATGAGCATCGGACTGTTGTTAACTAACAGTCATCAATGATGCTGCTATTCGTGTTTTTCCCAACTTTATTTATAACATGTCACTAAACCACTATCCCACCGACATCACTGCAACCTAAATAATGTTATTAACCCCTATCCCGCTGCTCCCTGACATCGCCGCAACCTAAATCAACCTATTAACCCTTAAACCGTCAGCCCCCCACATCGCAAAAAAACTAAATTAAGCTATTAACCCCTAAATCTAACAACCCCCTAACTTTAAATTAAAATTACAACATCCCTATCTTCAAATAAATTAAAACTTACCTGTAGAATTAAAATAAACTATTTTTAAACAATTCATTAACCTACCCTAACTATTATACTACAATTAAATTAAACTACCAATTAAATAAACTAAATTACATATTAAAAAAAAAACCTAACCCTACTAAAATTATTTAAATATACTATTAAACCTTATTAAAAGTACTAAATCACAAAAAACACTGTTACAAAAACAAACAAGCACTAAATTACAAAAATAACAAACCAAATGATCAAAAATAAAAAAATTACACCTAATCTAATAGCCCTATCAAAATAAAAAAAGCCCTCCAAAATAAAAAAAAAACCCTAGCCTACAATAAACTACCAATGGCCCTTAAAAGGGCTTTTTGTGGGGCATTGCCCCAAAGATAACAGCTCTTTTACCTGTAAAAAAAAACAAAAAAAAACCAACAGTAAACCCCACCACCCAATCAACTTCCCCAAATAAAAACCCTAACTCTAAAAAAAACCTAAGCTACCCATTTCCCTGAAAAGGGCATTTGTATGGGCATTGCCCTTTAAAGGGCATTTAGCTCTTTTACTGCCCAGACCCTAATCTAAAAATAAAACCAACCCAAAAAACCCTTAAAAAAACATGACGATCCACTTACAGTTCTTGAAGTCCCACTTGAAGGATCCAGCCGGTGAAGTCATCATCCAGGTGGCAAGAAGTCTTCATCCAGGTGGCCTCTTCTATATTCATTCAGCCGGTGAAGTCCTCATCCAGATGGCATCTTCTATCTTCATCCATCTGGTGTGGAGTGGGTCCATCCTAAAGACATCTGACACGGAGCATCCTCTTCATACAGTCGCTGCCGTAAACTGGAACTTGAATGCAAGTGAGGCAATTCAAGATGGCGTCCCTTGCATTTCTATTGGCTGAAAGATTTCAATCAGCAAATAGGAGGCGAGCTTATGAAAATCCTGTTGGCTGTTCAAATCAGCCAATAGGATGAGAGCTACTGAAATCCTATTGGCTTTTCATATCAGCCAATAGGATTTCAGTAGCTCTCATCCTATTGGCTGATTTGAAAAGCCAATAGAATTTCAGTAGCTCTCATCCTATTGGATGATTTGAACAGCCAATAGGATTTCAGAAGCTCACCTCCTATTGGCTGACTGAAATATTCCAGCCAATAGGAATGCAAGGGATGCCATCTTGGATTGTTACTTGCATTCAAGTTCCAGTTTACGGAGATGACCATATGAAGTGGATGCTCAGCGCCAGATGTCTCCAGGATGGACCCGCTCCATGCGGGATGGATGAAGATAGAAGATGCCATCTGGATAAGGACTTCGCCAGCTGGATGAAGATAGAAGAGGCCACCTGGATGAAGACTTCTTGCCACCTGGATGATGACTTTGCCAGCTGGATGGATCCTTCAAGCGGGACTTCAAGAACTGTAAGTGGATCGTCGGGGGTTAGTGTTAGGTTTGTTTAAGGATTTTTTGTGTGGGTTTTATTTTTAGATTAGGGTCTAGGCAGTAAAAGAGCTAAATGCCCTTTTAAGGCCAATGCCCATACAAATGCCCTTTTCAGGGCAATGGGGAGCTTAGGTTTTTTTTAGAGTTAGGGTTTTTATTTGGGGGGCTTGGTTGGGTGGTGGATTTTACTGTTGGGGGTGTTTGCATTTTTTATTTACAGGTAAAAGAGCTGATATCTTTGGGGCAATGCCCCACAAAAGGCCCTTTTAAGGGCCATTTGTAGTTTATTGTAGGCTAGGTTTTTTTTTATTTTGGTGGGGCTTTTTTTATTTTGATAGGGCTATTAGATTAGGTATAAAAAAAAACTTAAACTACTTGACATCAAGTAGCGTAGCTTCTCAGGGTACAAAATCAATATTAATAAGTTTGAGGTTACGTGGTTACGAAGCTCAACAAACTCCACCTTACATCACACTAACATTAAAAACACCTCAGGGTCATTTAAATACTTTGGAATCCACTTTGATGTTAACCACGCTCAGTTATACTGCCTAAACATCACTGAATCTATTGATAGCATTCAGAGCCTTTTGCAAGGCTAGCTAATTCTTCCACTTTCCCTACATGGCAGAATACATCATTTAAAAATAACAGCTCTTCCCAAGATCTTGTATCATTTACAGATGTTTCCCCTCCTGATATATAACAGAGACATACAAACTTTATCATCCCTGTTTGGTTCCTTTGTGTGAAACCATACAAAACACAGGATCAACAAGACGAGTCTAGCAATGGCGATACAGATGGGGAGCCTTAAACTCCCCAACATCCAATGGTACAATTGGGTCACCCTAGCTAAAATAGTCCTGGGATGGCTGACAAACTCTGACCACTTCTGTCCTTCTATAGAAAAGGAACTAGTGACACCATTTCACTTAGCATATTAACCACACGCTAATTTATAAACTCTCCCTCACCATGTCTCCCAAAATATTTTGTTCAAGAACCCTTTGAAGGCTTGTGTAAACTTTGGGGTATTGAGAGACAAGTAACTAAATACCTACCCATACAGGGTAACCCGAAATGTATACCAGGGTATACCCAAAAAGCCTTCCAGATCCGGAATTGACAAGGAATTACAACAGTAACACAGTTGCTAAACCCCACCTCTCTTCAAATTCTCCCTTTCCTAGACGTTCAAGGAAAATACGCTATACCTTCTAACACTAAATTTTAGGGCTGCAACAACTAATTGGTAAGATTAATCATAGAAATAGTTATCACAGAATCTCATTATCAATTTGGTGGTTAGCGATTAGTTGGTTAATTGTACAGCACCAGCTGCTTCACTTACCCAGATGGCCCAGTGCATAAACCAAATTATCCCCCAAAAAATTAAACCTACCCCTATAAAAATAAAAAGCCCCCCCAAAATAAAAACACCCCCTAATCTAAGACTAAACTACCAATAGCCCTTAAAAGGGCCTTTGTAGGGCATTGCCCTAAAGCAATCATGGGTGTTTATACAAAGCAGGAGCTGTGGCACAATACTCCTTCATAAAGCAGCCCTGATCACGTGTTTTCCTCGCTATCACTCCAATTATACTTGAAAAAACTTTAAAGAAAACTAAGCCAGAGTGATCTCTAATATACCACAGATCAGTATAAAGAGACTTTGTAGCTCCTACTTGGAGTGTTTCTGACCAATTTTCTAATACTGATAGACCTGTAGATCAGGGCCGCGGAATCCCCCCCCCCCCTACCTTTTTATCCACATGTCCTGCTGCCTGCAACCGGGGCAATAGGACATACTGAGAAAGTCAGAATTACCGTTTATCTTTTAATAGATCTATTAGATGGGAGATTTAGAGAGGTCTCACACCTAGGAGGCTCTCCTGTAACAATAGTATCCTAACCTATATACCAAAGACCCGTGCTCATCAATTTACTTTCCCTCTCCACCAACTGGATAGCTAAGTGTTAAAACTGTTGCTCTGAGCATATATTGCTTATACCGTTAGACCCTAAACTCTTCACTAATCAGTAGCAACACTTTTACTCCAATAGTGGTCATCCATAGTCGGGAATCACACGCTATACTCTCATACCCTATTAGGGACAAAGATGTTAAAAATACCAGTAATGAGCAGATTGTTTCTTTGTCTAATTAAGGCTATCATCACGGCCCTGAACTAAATATAATTGATATAGTTATATAGCTTTTTACAACATTTTGTGGAGTCTGAGTATCTCCTCACATGCTACATATATTAGTATTCAATCTTTACAGTTTTAAGTTACAATTGAGGTGTTATTTTTATCTATATGCTATTCCACACTATAACTACTTTAAAGTGTTTAAATGACCCAAGCGTGGCCTCTATTGTAGCTACCATATGCTTACATATTTACTTTTCAGAGGGTCCATGAGTCGCACTAGCTACTGCAATGCTAAAGTTTATACAAAAAATAGAGGATTCTGAAGTAGACGTCTTTTCTCCTAATGACTAACGTTTCACATAATGTTTGTATTGTTTTGAAATGTCTAATTATGAATGTTATTGATGTGACATGACCATATTCACTGTTTGTCTCTAAAAACCTCAATTAAAGATTTTAAATAAAAAATAAATATTACAAATTTCTTTAACGAGAAAAAATAAAGTAACATCAATGATGGGGGGGGGCTGTCTTTTAAAGTTCATCAGAGTAGAGGGTCACCGCCTAAAACTTTGAATACTCCAGCTTTAAGATAATTAAAAAATGTTTGTGACTTGCATAAGGTAATGCTACAACATATATTAAAGTGGAAAACATCTAAGGGTTTATTTGTGTGCACCTGTCTATAGCAGTCTATGGCAGCACTGTTTGGTACTATGTATAACATTGCTATAAACAATGTTGCAAACTCTGCTGCCAGATAGCTAAAGACACATGCACACTCCTGAGCTCACCAAGGATTAACAAAGGGTACCAAGGGAACTAAGCAAAATTGATAATAGAAATTAAATAGAACGTTGATTAAAATGTCATGCACTAGCCAGTCAATTTAAGTTTACTTTTAACATTGCTGTCCCTTTAAACTGAGCATGTAAGAAAACAATTTTTTTTTTAAAGTACCAAAACAAGGACATTATTTTTCATATGCATAGTCAGGGCTGGTGCTACAATAGAGGCAGATTAAGAGACTGCCAAATGGCCCCCCTGCAGGGGGGCTCAAATCTGGTACATGACTTTTTTAATCTGTATGTTTCTTTTTTTGCTGTCTATCTTGGGCTTCATAGTAGGGGGTATTTTAAAGTTCATCAGAGTAGAGGGTCACCGCCTAAAACTTTGAATACTCCAGCTTTAAGATAATTAAAAAATGTTTGTGACTTGCATAAGGTAATGCTACAACATATATTAAAGTGGAAAACATCTAAGGGTTTATTTGTGTGCACCTGTCTATAGCAGTCTATGGCAGCACTGTTTGGTACTATGTATAACATTGCTATAAACAATGTTGCAAACTCTGCTGCCAGATAGCTAAAGACACATGCACACTCCTGAGCTCACCAAGGATTAACAAAGGGTACCAAGGGAACTAAGCAAAATTGATAATAGAAATTAAATAGAACGTTGATTAAAATGTCATGCACTAGCCAGTCAATTTAAGTTTACTTTTAACATTGCTGTCCCTTTAAACTGAGCATGTAAGAAAACAATTTTTTTTTTAAAGTACCAAAACAAGGACATTATTTTTCATATGCATAGTCAGGGCTGGTGCTACAATAGAGGCAGATTAAGAGACTGCCAAATGGCCCCCCTGCAGGGGGGCTCAAATCTGGTACATGACTTTTTTAATCTGTATGTTTCTTTTTTTGCTGTCTATCTTGGGCTTCATAGTAGGGGGTATATATGGTGGTATAGTGGTTAAAATGGAAGGAGGCATAGAGAAGCAGAGAGTGCAGGCCAGTCAGAACAGCTGGAAGCATCTGGCTGTCACATTACAGCCCCTGTGTTCTGCAAAACATTTGCAACTTTCATACAAGTTAGTGGAGCCACCTACACCCATAGCCTAATAAGTATTTCTGGGGATGATAGGTGTGTGGGAGCACTGAAAATACTCCAACTTTTTATATCCTGCAGGATGTATAGGAACCTATCATCATTACATAGGGCTGCCTGTCCTATTTTTAGTGTATGTATAAAAGTCATTATCATCACCATACATTGACACTTGTTCAAAATAGGATTTCATAGTACTTGTCCCCTGGCTAACATTTGCCAGTACTCAATTTTAAGTTAATGTGATATATTGTAGTGCTTGAAAAATGTATACATAAAGGAAAATGTATCAAGTTGCATTTGCAGCTTCTGAGAACTTGAAGCTGAACTTGAGGAGTGAGTTTACAACCACAAATTTAAGAAGCAGTATCTGCTTATTATCCTTGATGGCAGAAATAAATCCCCTCAAACTCACTTGTTTGGGCTGATTGACAGACCCAGCTCTCATGCTATTGGTTGCCCAAGAGCAGAGGGCAGGATTAAACACCAGAGTTCTACTGCAGTCTTAAATTTTGCTAAGTGGCAATTGCAGGTGGACAGGTTGTCTGCAGCTTAAAGGGACACTGAACCCAATTTTTTTCTTTTGTGATTCAGATAGAGCATGAAATTTTAAGCAACTTTCTAATTTACTCCTGTTATCAAATTTTCTTAATTCTCTTGGTATCTTTATTTGAAATGCAAGATTGTAAGTTTAGATGCCGGCCCATTTTTGGTGAACAACCTGGGTTGTTCTTGCTGATTGGTGGATAAATTCATCCACCAATAAAAAAGTGCTGTCCAGAGTTCTGAACCGAAAAAAAAAGCTTAGATGTCTCCTTTTTCAAATAAAGATAGCAAGAGAATGAAGAAAAATTGATAATAGGAGTAAATTAGAAAGTTGCTTAAAATTGCATGTTCTATCTGAACCACAAAAGAAACATTTCAGTGGGTTCAGTGTCCCTTTAATAAATTTCCCTGTTGGACACCTAGGGCGAGATTACATATGTGGAGTAAGTTTAAGCGCAACTGCTGAAACCCACGTTGCCATAAGTTCACCTCGCACATCGGGTGCGAAACACCATTCAAAACACCATTCTATTGGCTGATCGGAACAGCCAATAGAATGCAAGCTCAATCTGATTGGCTGATTGAATCAGCCAATCGGATTGAACTTGATTCTGATTGGCTGATTACATCAACCAATCAGAATATTCCTACCTTAATTCCGATTGGCTGATAGAATCCTATCAGCCAATCGGAATTCGAGGGACGCCATCTTGGATGACGTCATTTAAAGGAACCGTCATTTGTCGTCTAGTCGTCGGAGAAGAAGGATGGATCCGCGATGGAGGTCTTCAAGATGGAGCCGGTCCTCATCGGATGAAGATAGAAGATGCTGCTTGGAAGATGATGGTTGCCGGTCCGGATCTACTCTTCTTCCCGGATAGGATGAAGACTTTGGACCCTCTTCTGGACTTCTTCAGCCGTCGGATGATGGATGTCTAGCCCCCGCTTGGGCTTGGATGAAGATTTTGGAGCCAGGACGGATCGGTGATACCTGGTGAGGTGAAGATAAGGTAGGAAGATCTTCAGGGGCTTAGTGTTAGGTTTATTTAAGGGGGGGTTTGGGTTAGATTAGGGGTATGTGGGTGGTGGGTTGTAATGTTGAGGGGGGGGTAGTGTATGTTTTTATTTACAGGCAAAAGAGCTGAATTCTTTGGGGCATGCCCCGCAAAGGGCCCTGTTCAGGGCTGGTAAGGTAAAAGAGCTTTGAACTTTTGTAATTTAGAATAGGGTAGGGCATTTTTTTATTTTGGGGGGCTTTGTTATTTTATTAGGGGGCTTAGAGTAGGTGTAATTAGTTTAAAATTGTTGTAATATTTTTCTTATGTTTGTAAATATTTTTTAGTTTTTTGTAACTTAGTTCTTTTTTATTTTTTGTACTTTAGTTAGTTTATTTCATTGTAGTTATTTGTAGGTATAGTATTTAATTAATTTATTGATAGTGTAGTGTTAGGTTTAATTGTAGGTAATTGTAGGTATTGTATTTAATTAATTTATTGATAGTGTAGTGTTAGATTTAATTGTAACTTAGGTTAGGATTTATTTTACAGGTAATTTTGAAATTATTTTAACTATTTTAGCTATTAAATAGTTCTTAACTATTTAATAGCTATTGTACCTGGTTAAAATAAATACAAAGTTACCTGTAAAATAAATATAAATCCTAAAATAGCTATAATATAATTATGATTTATATTGTAGCTATATTAGGGTTTATTTTACAGGTAAGTATTTAGTTTTAAATAGGAATAATTTATTTAATAAGAGTTAATTAATTTTGTTAGATTTAAATTATATTTAACTTAGGGGGGTGTTAGTGTTAGGGTTAGACTTAGCTTTAGGGGTTAATACATTTATTAGAATAGAGGTGAGATTCGGTCGGCAGATTAGGGGTTAATAATTGAAGTTAGGTGTCGGCGATGTTAGGGAGGGCAGATTAGGGGTTAATAAATATATTATAGGGGTCGGCGGTGTTAGGGGCCCGCCGATTAGGGGTACATAGCTATAATGTAGGTGGTGGCTCTTTGCGGTCGGCAGATTAGGGGTTAATTATTGTAGGTAGGTGGTGGCGACATTGTGGGGGGCAGGTTAGGGGTTAATAAATATAATATAGGGGTCGGCGATGTTAGGGCAGCAGATTAGGGGTACATAGCTATAATGTAGCTGGCGGCAGCGTGCGGACAGCAGATTAGGGGTTAATAAGTGTAGGTAGCTGGCGGCGACGTTGTGGGGGGCAGATTAGGGGTTAATAAATATAATATAGGGGTCGGCGGTGTTAGGGGCAGCAGATTAGGGGGACATAAGGATAACGTAGGTGGCAGATTGGGGGTTAAAAAAATTTAATCGAGTGTCTGCGATGTGGGGGGGCCTCGGTTTAGGGGTACATAGGTAGTTTATGGGTGTTAGTGTACTTTAGGGCACAGTAGTTAAGAGCTTCATGAACCATCATTAGCCCAGAAAGCTCTTAACTACTGACTTTTTTCTGCGGCTGGAGTTTTGTCGTTAGATTTCTAACGCTCACTTCAGCCACGACTCTAAATACCGGAGTTAGTAAAATCCCATTGAAAAGATAGGATACGCAATTGACGTAAGGGGATCTGCGGTATGGAAAAGTCGCGGCTGAAAAGTGAGCGTTAGACCCTTTTTTGACTGACTCCAAATACCGGCGGTAGCCTAAAACCAGCGTTAGGAGCCTCTAACGCTGGTTTTCACGGCTACCGCCAAACTCCAAATCTAGGCCTTAGTTTTTAGTTTAATACTTTGCGATGTAGGGGAAGGTGGTTTAGGTGTTAAAAGTTTTATTAGCTGTTGGGTTAATAGGTTAGGTGATTGCAATGTGAGGGGTTGGTGGTTGAGGTGTTAATAGGTTAATTAGATACTTTGCATTGTGGGGGGTTGGTAGTCATTGCGATATGGGGGGATGGCGGTTAAGGTGTTAATAGGTTAATTAGATACTTTGCACTGGGTTGGTGGGTTAGGGGTTAATAGATTTTATTAGTCATTGATATGTGGGGGGTAGCGGATTAGGTGTTGATATTGCACATGCATTAAGTTTCAATAAGGCTTCCAGGGAGTTACGGTACTCTTTTACTCAGTGCAAGGCTTGCTGTACCTGCCTATGTGTGGCAAGCAGAAAATGGACTAAAATATCTCCATTCTGCGCAGGTAAGGCCTTGCGCTGCATATGTTATACCGACTGGCAACGCAAGTTCTATGTTAGTTTATTGGAGTAAAAACTGCGGGCAATGTGTAAAATATATGCACGTAACTTGTCTGATGCTCCATATATGTGATGGCTCGATAAGACTAAAACATATGTGATCAGGCCCGTAGCATCACTATAGGTATTATTGTGAAAAAGAAAATAGGTCATTCTGCCTCTAGTTTTGTCTGTTTTATGTATTGTCACCACAGTTTTATTAATTATGCAGAGCCACCATTGATTTGCTGTGTTGTCCAGAGCCACAATTTTTGGTACGTTATGTTATGCAGCAATTAACCATTATAGCTATTATCGTTATAATAAATCAGATTAGCATTCATAAATTAAATGTGATAACAGAAATCAATTTTCTCTATCGTTATAGATAAAATAGTAGTTTATATAACACATAATTAGAACATTTTTGTTAAGAAGCAGTAATAGCAAGTTATGTAATCTCTTAAAGGTGGGGGGAGTGGCAGCAAAATTTGTCTTCGACTGTGTAGCCAAAAATCCTAGCACCTGCCCTGTGCATAATACTGCATTACACAATACCTATTGCATGCAAAACAAATGTTTTAAAAGAATTTAAACTTTTCAGTTTCTATAGATTTGCAAAAATACTTGAAAACCAAAGTGCATTTATCTTACCTCTCATAATTGCGGCCAATTAGGGCTTGGTGTTCATGAGTTTGCTTGGTCTAAGTAACCCCTGTCTCAAATGTAGAAGATTTAGGCAATTTAAAGCATGAAAAAAAAATAGGTTTCATTTTTGGTGAACAACCTGGGTAGTCCTTGTTGATTGGACAGCACCAATAAACAAGTGATGTCCATGGTCTGAACCAAAAATTTGCTGACTCCTTAGCTTAGATGCCTTCTTTTTCAAATAAAGATAGCAAGAGAATCATGAAAGAAAAAAATTGGGTTTAGTGACCCTTTAATGTGTCATATACAGGGAGTGCAGAATTATTAGGCAAGTTGTATTTTTGAGGATTAATTTTATTATTGAACAACAACCATGTTCTCAATGAGCCCAAAAAACTCATTAATATCAAAGCTGAATAGTTTTGGAAGTAGTTTTTAGTTTGTTTTTAGTTATAGCTATTTTAGGGGGATATCTGTGTGTGCAGGTGACTATTACTGTGCATAATTATCAGGCAACTTAAGAAAAAACAAATATATACCCATTTCAATTATTTATTTTTACCAGTGAAACCAATATAACATCTCAACATTCACAAATATACATTTCTGACATTCAAAAACAAAACAAAAACAAATCAGTGACCAATATAGCCACCTTTCTTTGCAAGGACACTCAAAAGCCTGCCATCCATGGATTCTGTCAGTGTTTTGATCTGTTCACCATCAACATTGCGTGCAGCAGCAACCACAGCCTCCCAGACACTGTTCAGAGAGGTGTACTGTTTTCCCTCCTTGTAAATCTCACATTTGATGATGGACCACAGGTTCTCAATGGGGTTCAGATCAGGTGAACAAGGAGGCCATGTCATTAGATTTTCTTCTTTTATACCCTTTCTTGCCAGCCACGCTGTGGAGTACTTGGACACGTGTGATGGAGCATTGTCCTGCCTGAAAATCATGTTTTTCTTGAAGGATGCAGACTTCTTCCTGTACCACTGCTTGAAGAAGGTGTCTTCCAGAAACTGGCAGTAGGACTGGGAGTTGAGCTTGACTCCATCCTCTTGAGATATTTCTTGGCCCAGTCTTGACGTTTCAGCTTGTGTGTCTTGTTCAGTGGTGGTCGTCTTTCAGCCTTTCTTACCTTGGCCATGTCTCTGAGTATTGCACACCTTGTGCTTTTGGGCACTCCAGTGATGTTGCAGCTCTGAAATATGGCCAAACTGGTGGCAAGTGGCATCTTGGCAGCTGCACGCTTGACTTTTCTCAGTTCATGGGCAGTTATTTTGTGCCTTGGTTTTTCCACACGCTTCTTGCGACCCTGTTGACTATTTTGAATGAAACGCTTGATTGTTCGATGATCACGCTTCAGAAGCTTTGCAATTTTAAGAGTGCTGCATCCCTCTGCAAGATATCTCACTATTTTTGAGTTTTCTGAGCCTGTCAAGTCCTTCTTTTGACCCATTTTGCCAAAGGAAAGGAAGTTGCCTAATAATTATGCACACCTGATATATGGTGTTGATGTCATTAGACCACACCCCTTCTCATTACAGAGATGCACATCACCTAATATGCTTAATTGGTAGTAGGCTTTCAAGCCTATACAGCTTGGAGTAAGACAACATTCATAAAGAGGATGATGTGGTCAAAATACTAATTTGCCTAATAATTCTGCACTCCCTGTAGTGCAGCAGTTTGTTTAACAGTATCTCAAAATTAAATTTTCATAATTCAGATGAGTCGCAAAGTTTTCAGAGATTTTGCAATTCCATTCTAAAGTTGTGAACAATCTTTTTATGTGCACACTTTCTAAGGAACAAGCTGCTACTGAGCATGTGCAAGAGTTCACAGTGCACCATAGTTGCCAACATTTCAAAAACACTTCCAGGGACACTTTGCAGCAGAGAAATCAAGCAGGTTACCGGAGTATTGACAACCTACTGATCAACTGCTCCGCCCACTCAGGTCTGCAATCAAAACACACCCATTTGATAGTAATAGTATAATTTAGACTTATCCATAGTTTATTAAACAGATTACATCACCAAGCTCTTACACCTACCCCCTAATATTGACCAGTCTCTGGGACCCATTCTGGGCATATGGTTACGGTTACAACATAGCATCAGAATTAGACAGACAAATAATATGTATGTGAAACCATTCAATAATAATAATAACAATATTCCAGTAGGAGTTAATTAACCCTTTGATGACAGGGTTAAGTTGTCTACATCGGAACAACATTCCTATGTAAACAAATTGAAATCCCGTGATCATGCACATGATCGCAAGATTTCAATGATGAGGGGGGCGTCACTGTGGGCACACCCTCCAGACCGTTATTGCATCCTGGAAGTCCTGTTGTCTTCAGGACAGCTAAATGGTTAAGTCGTTCTATTTTATCCTAACGGCGCTAAATAGGTTAAAATGCAATACAAAAATATTCATGTATACAATTTTATTTAATTTTATTTAGAGGTAAAGCTTCCTAGACAGAGCGGTATTGCAAATACAGACATCTCCCAACCATAGAAAGCGCAATCCTGCCAACTTTGATCATTTGCAGTCATTTTTTGTATTTAGAGATGTCATAGGAAGAGATGATCACTCTAGTCTTCTACTCTTTCCTCAAACCCTAAATGACTCTTTTCCACCTTTAACTCTCTCCTCTACCAGCCTGCTCCACCACCCCCGTCTGTCTTTAGTGCTCATGCCCTGGCAGACTACTTTTTAAACAAAACACGTACTATCCGAAGCAACATCCCAACACCAACCTGCAATATTCCAACAACAGGCCCAATTACTCGCTCTGCCACCCTCTCTATCTTCCATCCAGCCACTGAGAATGAAGTTTCTTCCTTACTATCTCCCTCAAGCCTCACTACCTGCCCACTTGACCCTATCCCTTCCCATCTAATACCCTCCCTATCTTCCACCCTCACTCCTGCTCTTACCCACATCTTCAACCTATCTCTCCCTACCGGCTCATTCGCATCTTCTTTCAAACACGCAAAAGTCACTCCCATACTCAAAAAACCCTCCCTCAACCCTAATTCTTCTGAAAGCTACCACCCCATATCACTGCTTCCACTAACATCAAAACTCCATGAAAAACAAGTTTACAATTGCCTAACCCACTTCCTGTCCGCCAACTCCTTGCTTGACCCACTGCAATCCGGATTCCGCCCAAAACACACAACGAGACTGCCCTTACCAAGGTTACAAACGTCTCTCTGTAAAAACAATATTGGCCACTACTCTATACTCATCTTACTTGACCTCTCAGCTGCCTTGGACACAGTTGACCACCCCCTCCTCCTACAGACCCTTAGCTCTTTTGGCCTCTGTGACACTGCTCTTTCCTGGATTCAATCCTATCTTTCTCACAGGTCTTTTTCTGTGTCATTTGCCGGCAACTTCTCCTCTCCCATGCCTCTGTCTGTTGGAGTACCTCAAGGATCTGTTCTGGGTCCTCTACTTTTCTCCATCTATACTTCTTCGCTGGGTAAACTTATCAACAGTTATGGCTTCAAATATCACCTCTATGCTGATGACACCCAGATCTACCTCTCCACCCCTGCTCTCTCTCCCTCTGTCCTCTCTCATGTCAGCGACTGCTTATCGGGTATTTCTTCCTGGATGGCCTCTCACCACCTAAAGATTAACATGTCCAAGACTGAGCTCCTTCTTATCCCCCCTCAAGCTCTATGCCTACTTCTGACTTCTCTAACCCTGTTGACGGCATCACCATTTCCCCATCGCCCCAAGTCCGCTGCCTTGGAGTCACACTTGACTCAAATATATCCTTCGTCCCCCATATCCAATCGCTTTCTACATCCTGCCGCAACCATCTATGCAATATTTCCCAATCTTGCAGTCCTCACCTCCTGTTTCTCAACCTCCTACTCTTCTAGATTGTAAGCTCCCACGGGAATAGGGCCCTCAATCCCTCCTGTATGTGTTTGTAAATTTTGTTCTGTCTCTTACAAGCCTTGTATTGTTTTATTTAAATGAATTGTATCCATGGACAGCGCTGCGGAATATGTTGGCGCTTCATAAATAAAGTATAATAATAATAATTTTATATATATATATATATATATATATATGTATATATACATTTATGTGTTAATATGTGTATATAAACATATTAACACATAAAAATATATGTATATAAGCATATACATATATATTTACAAATGCTGCCACAGCTGCGCTACTTACCCCCTTCGCTGCACTTAGGTTATGATGCCATCTCTGACAGCATCAGAACGAGGCTCCCGTTGAAGTGTATGGAAGCACACTCTCATGATCACAATGCTTCCCAGCAATGTGAACGCGAGCTCGCGTTCGCATTGCTGTTAACTTGTAATATCAACGCTGGTATTACACAATGGAGCAATAATATTGCTTTTTTGATAGCTATATTTAGCGCTCCACTTGTAATCTGGCCCATAGTGCTTAATTCAACACTGAGGGGCCTATTTATCAAGTGTCTGGTGGACATTATCTGCTGTAGCGATCATGTCCGCCAGACATCAATAAATGCTGACAGCGTACGCTTTCAGCATTTATCATTGCATAGGCAGTTCTGGTGAACTGCTTGTAGAATGCCTCCCCCTGCAGATTCACAGCCAATTGGTCGCTAGCAGGAGTGTCAATCAACCCGATCGTATGAGATTGGGCAGATTTATGTCTGCCGCCGCAGAGTAGGCGTACGAGTTAAGGAGCAGCGGTTTTAAGAACGCTGCTACTTAACTCCTGTTTCCAGCGAGCCTGAGGTTTACAGTCCCTGAGTGTTTAACCAGAAATTGCCCTGCTTTTATTTATTTTATTTTTTTAAATATTTTTTATTGAGGATTAAAATATACATACAAACAATCCACTTTGAAAAATCAAGCAGTATACAATATACATATAATATGTTCCTTAGCATAGAAGAGACATTTGAGCGAAAAGGTACAAATATGTGTACAGTATAAAATATGATTAATACAGCAACGTTACCAACTATCCAAACAGCATCTACTTGATACAAATAAAATGAATGTAGGAATATTATCTAATGGTAATCCTCAGTTTCTTGCCTCCCAACCAAAAATGGGGTCTCTTTCGGACCACTAACGCATCTATTATAGCAAAGAAAAGGAGGTCTACATGAATATAAGGTCCCCTATGGACCTTTTGGGTGCTATTGAAACTAATAAAACATGACTATACCAGATAGAACATGTACAGTATTTATAATCGTTAGCAACAAGAGAAAGGGTAATATGAATATGACTTGTAAATGAAACATATAAATAGTTAAAGGGATGGTTTTCTTGGAGTCTAAGTTCCTTTGTTTGTCTAATAAACAAACTATTTAGGGAAAAAGAACTTGTGGAAACAATACCTCATAAAGGGTAGGGGGGGATTATATCAATAACTGCTATGTATAATCATTTTTACCCAAAGTTTAGGGATTTTCATATGGGGTCTGTGTCTCTATGCTTAACCATGAAGCTATATGATTGGGGAACGGAGCTTGTCATATTATAAAGGACTAATACCATATATACTCTATAATGCCTTCAAAGGAGGTATATCATATTTTCTATAAAGGTATACAGAAGCTTAACTAACTTTCTTATACAGGGAGTTTGTCTCACGGTTTTTTATGACTCGCAAGTATGTTAAATAAGTGATTATCACTGCTACAAAAAGTTTAAGAATGAGCGGTATGTAAATAAAATACGGAACTTTTTGGGGTAAAATTATGAGTAAACTAAGGTTACGCTGTTAAAGTAATAGTAGTGGATAACTTATATAAGTATGTTCTGGAATGTTTGGGGTGTTAATATGTTAAGTAGATTCTTCAATATCATTTATTGATGTCTAAGGGGACAGCCGCCTTATCCGGTAGTAAGATGCTTCATGTATGAGGGCCCCTTTCAGCTTGCATCTTAGTAGTTCCGTCATACCCGGCCTCAGAAAAGTGAGATACAGAGTGATAGTATAGGTTATCCTCAAGAGAGCCCAACGACTTCTTCAGATATTCAGAGTGTGTATTAGATGGAAGTCCCGTCTCAAACACCGCTTGAATTATCTGCTTAAATTGTGAAAAATAATTGTCTAGTAAGCTTTTGAGTTTTTTGTCCCACGTGGTCTCCGCCATCTTGAATAACACAGAGCTGTATTGGTTGCTGTATGTTACTCGTATCAGTAAATTAGGTAATAGGATTTCTGTTGGCTCCCAGGCTCAATCCTAAGGCAGCTTATGTTTCAGGGACACAACTCTAGTGTAGTTAAGGCTGTAAGAAAAGTTATATAAGTCCCTCTTAAAGTATCTTTAGCCGGGAGCTCCGTAGAATGCGACCATCCAGATCGGCAGTTAACTCCGCCCCCCCCCCCTTTATTTTTTTATTGTTTGGTTTTTGATAACTTTTTTTTAAAAAATAATTCTTTTTATGTCATTTATTTATGCCTTTGAGTTTACATAGCTATGGGTATATATTTTTGCATATGTAAGGGTGGGTGTGTGCACGCATATATTTATTTTGTTTGCGGATAATCAAGGAAATCTCATGAACAAATATGAAAATGTTCTTCTTTGCTTCTAATTATTTGCATCTAAAATGTCTGAAAATCAATACAAAAACGTTTACGAATGTTCAAAATTCATATTAATGTTGTTATTTGTTTTGTTTTTTGTTCCTTACAACATACGAGTTGATTTGCAGAAAAATGATAAATGTTTCTGAAAGATTGTGATCAATCCCCCTTATAAGGATTCACAGTCTATAAGTGGTAGATACTGGTAAGGGTTGAAGGATGTATCTTCTTGAGCAAGCTTTTGTTAATAACATTATGGATATTAATTATGCTAGCTGAGTACAAACATAAGTATTTTTTTATACTATCCCTTAAAGGGACAGTAAACAAGTTTTTTTCTTCCTACTGTCTTGCAATAAACATACTATGTGATTCTGAAGTTGTTTCGAAAGCATTAATATTTAGTTTGAAGCAATTATTTTTATTAGGAGAAGCTAATTCTGAATTATTACTGAAGTACACAAGATTTTTGATTGCTATTGTGTTAGCAAAATGTCCTTTATTTTATTTTTCTTAGGCATCAACCCTGCTTGAGACCAAATAGGATCTAATTTGTGGCGGGGTTAGGCTTGTAAAGCCTGCCACGTGCACTATTAGTTTTTAGAATTGCAGAAGTCACAGTTTTCTGTCTTACAATTACAGGAAAAGGGGGCAAATAAGTAATGAAAGTATATTGCAAAGTTGTTTCATGACATATAATTCTAAATATTACAACATAAAAGTGTTTACTGTCTCCATAGTAACTGGAGGTTGACTCTCAAGGACTGGAGACCTTCAAGATGGCAGGAAATGAACAGAAACCAGTTGACAGAAGTGTTATTAAATTATGTTTATTTAAACATATTTTTTCTATTCAAGAAAACTGACCCAGGAATAATAATCTTTGTCCTATTTTATCAGCAATACCAGGGGTCAATGCTTCCTTTAGTTATTTATTATAATATTGCATGCTCCAGAGAGCAAAGCATTGTATCTTTTTCAGATAACAAAGAGATGGACAGTATTAGCAATGCGTCATTAACAGCACTGTATAATGATTAGAATAGTTTTTTTCAGAAAATAACAATGTGGATGTCAATGTATGGTTTGTAGTAACAAGAAAATCCTGGCTAACAAAAAGCTAGATTATGAGCTTGGCGTTATGAGTGAAAAAGCAGTGTTATGCTTCATAAAGCTGCTTTTTCCCTAACGCCGCTATTACAAGTCTTGTTGGTATAGGTGTACCGCACACCTTTTTGGCCGTCACGCAACGTCAGTACAGCATTTTTAACAAAAGTCCTTTTTCAATGGGACCCCCATAGCGCCAGTATTACGAGTTTGCCTGGGAGGTCAAAAAGTGAGCAGTACACCCTATAACCGACAAGATCCGTACTGCCATCTAAAGTCAGTAGTTATGAGTTTTATGTTACAAATCTGTACCATAAAACTTATAACTAAAGTGTTAAAAAGTACACTAACACCCATAAACTACCTATTAACCCCTAAACCGAGGCCCTCCCGCATCGCAAACACTACAATAAATGTATTAACCCCTAATCTGCCGCTCAGGACATCGTTACCACTAAAAATAATATTAACACCTATTCCCCCGCTCCCCGATATCGTCTCCACTATAATAAACCTATTAACCCCTAAACCGCCACCTTCCTGCATTGCAACACTATGTAAAGCTTATTAATCCCTAATCTGCCGTCTGCCCACACCGCCGCTATAATAAACCTATTAAACACTAAACCGCAAGCCCCCCACAACAAAATATACTTAAATAAATGATTAACCCTAAACCTCTAACCTCCCACATCACTAACTCTACATAAATATATTAACCCCTAAACCTAACCCTAACGTAACCCTAAGCCTAAGTCTAACCCTAACCCTAACACCCCTTAACTTAAATATAATTAAAATACATCTAAATAAACCTTAAAATTATTACCTAAATAATTCCTATTTAAAACTAAATACATACTTAACTATAAAATAAAACCTAAGCTATCTACAATATAACTAATAGTTATATTGTAGCTATCTTAGGTTTTATTTTTATTTCACAGGTACATTTGTATTTATTTTAACTAGGTAGACTAGTTAGTAAATAGTTGTTAACTATTTACTAACTACCTAGTTAAAATAAATACAGTTATCTGTGAAATAAAACCTAACCTGCCTTACACTAAAAACTAACATTACATTAAAATAAAAAAAATAAATTATTAAAATACAATTTTCTAAATTACAAAAAAAATAAACACTAAATTACAAAAAATTAAAAACTAAATTATCAAAAATAAAAACGAATTACTCCTAATCTAATAGCCCTATCAAAATGAAAAAGCCCCCCCCAAATAAAAATAAAAACTAGTCTACACTAAACTGCCAATGGACCTTAAAGGGGCCTTTTGTGGGGCATTGTCAAGAAATCAGCTCTTTTACCTGTAAAAAAAAAAATACAAACACCCCCAACAGTAAAACCCACCACCCAACCAACCAACCCCCCCAAAATAAAAATCTAAATAAACTAAGCTAACCATTGCCCTGAAAAGGGTCATTTGGATGGGCATTGCCCTTAAAAGGGCATTTAGCTCTTTTACATTGCCCAAACCCTAAGCTAAAAAAAAAAAACCCAACCAAAAAAACCTTAAAAAGACCTAACACTAACCCCTGACGATCCACTTACAGTTATCGAAGTCTGGACATCCATCCTCATCCAGCCGGCGAAGTCATCATCCAGGCGGCAAGAAGTCTTCATCTGGGCGGCCTCTTCCATCTTCATCCAGCCGGCGAAGTCCTCATCCAGACGGCAAGAAGTCTTCATCCAGATGGCATCTTCTATCTTCATCAATCCGGCACGGAGCGGTTCCATCTTCAAGACATCCGGCGTGTAGCATCCTCTTCTTACGATCGTCGCTGGAAAATGAAGTTTCCCTTTAGGTGATGTCATCCAAGATGGCATCCCTTACATTCCTATTGGCTGAAAGATTTCTATCAGCCAATAGGAATTAAAGGGGAAAAAATCCTATTGGTTGCTGCAATCAGCCAATAGGATTGAGCTTTCATCCTATTGGCTGTTCCTATCAGCCAATAGAATGAGAGCTCAATGCTATTGGCTGATCGGGCTATTAGATTAGGAGTAATTTGTTTTTATTTTTGATAATTTCGTTTTTTATTTTTTGTAATTTAGTGTTTATTTTTTTTTGTAATTTAGAAAATTGTATTATAATAATTTAATTTATTTATGTAATGTTAGTTTTTAGTGTAAGGCAGGTTAGGTTTTATTTTACATGTAACTTTGTATTTATTTTAACTAGATAGTTAGTAAATAATTAATAACTATTTACTAACTAGTCTACTTAGTTAAAATAAATACAAACGTACCTGTGAAATAAAAATAAAACCTAAGATAGCTAAAAATATAACTATTAGTTATATTGTAGCTAGCTTAGGTTTTATTTTACAGGTAAGTATGTATTTAGTTTTACATAGGTATTATTTAGGTAATAATTGTAAGGTTTATTTTGATTTATTTTAATTATATTTAAGTTAGGGGGTGTTAGGGTTAAGTTAGGGTTACGTTAGGGTTATGCTTAGGATTAGGGTTAGGTTTATGGGTTAATATATTTATTTAGTGTTAGTGATGTTGGAGGCCAGAAGTTTAGAGGTTAATAACTTTAGTATATTGGAGGTGACAATGGGGGCAGCAGATTAGGGGTTAGTAACTGTAATGTAGGTAGCGGCGATATCGGGAGCGGCAGATTCTTGGTTAATAGTTTTATTTAGGTCACGGCGGTGTTAAGGGCAGCAGATTAGGGGTTAATAACATTATGTAGGTTGCAGCATTGTTGGGGCAGCAGATTAGTGGTGATTAGACGTGGTTTTTATGTTAGAGTGTTAGGTTTAAACATAACTTTTTCTTTCCCCATAGACATCAATGGGGTTGTGTTACAGAGCTTTTGTTTCTGCGATCGCAGGTGTTAGGCTTTTTTTTTTGCACGAGCACATCAAAGCAGCGCTTGTTTTCGGTGCGGTATGGAGCTCAACGCAACCATATCGCCCTCACAAGCCTGCTTTTTGTAAACTTGTAATAGCAGCTCTATAGAGAGGTGAAATAACTCCGCTTTTGTGACGGTCGTTAATTTCCCTATAGCGCTGAAAACTCGTAATCTAGCTAAAAGTTCATTATTCCCATTCTTATTTTTTAATTAAGATTTGGGTATCATTTTATTATATACTTTTTTTAGATCAGTGAAATAATTATGTTTAATGTGAGAAAAATAACAAGGTAAAATAATGGGGCATATCTATCAAGCTCCATATGGAGCTTGAAGCCCTGTGTTTCTGGCGAACCTTCAGGCTCGCCAGAAACACCAGTTATGAAACAGAGGTCTAAAGTCTGCTGCTCCGTAACCTGTCCGCCTGCTCTGAGGAGGCAGACAGAGATCGCCGCATTTCAACCCGATTGAATACGATTGAGTTGATTGTTCACAAGAGCTGCTGGTGCAATGCTGAATGCGGAGAGCGTATTGCTCTCCGCATTCAGCGAGGTCTGTCAGGCATTATCCGCAATGTCGGATCATGTCCGACAGGTCTTTCATAAATAGGCCCCTTAATCTTAAATAAAATATTTGTGCTAAAATGCTTACTGTTTATCCACATAGACAAAGCTGTAGACATCAAAGTATCAATTTCTCTTAATCATGACTTGCTGATCTGCATTTGGATATGTTGGAAGGTGATACATAGGGATGACTTAGGTCAAAGTTCAGAATAAATGGCAGTTAAATCACTAACTGCCAACTTTTACTCAATGATCAATCTGTTTATAATTGTGCAAGATCCTGGTTATTTTGAAAATTCAATAAATCACTTTATCCTAATAAATCACTATTAAACTGTTGGATTTTAGTGCATCATTATTTTGCTTTTATGGGCGAAAGTCCTGGTCATTCTTTACAAGGAATATTTAGTGGTAATGCATTAATTATACACACTGTTCTATGTTCTTTCAGGGGCAAAACTACAAGGGGTGCAGAGGTCGCAATTACGACGTTGACCTGCCACTGCCTGCACTAATATCATGTGAGTGTGACATGATGTTTCACTAGTGTCTCTGACTACAGGGGTTAGTGTTTCTGTTTTACCCATTGGTGTTTATGTGTGTGTGTGTGTGTGTGTGTGTATGTATGTATGTGACTGTGTGTGTATTTATGCATGTATGTGTGTGTATGTTTGTGGAACCAGCAAATTATAGACCTTGTTACTACAGTATGCTGGTGCGGGTGGTAAACCGTGTCAGTCTATACAGTACCACAGTACGGGGGGGCTGGACCATGTCACAGACTACTGTGGTCATTTTATAAAGTACTGGGGTGGGTAGGGTCAGGCCAACCATCTCACCGGCAGATTACAGACTGTGTCACTGACTTACTATATACAGTACTGGTGGGTTAAACAGTGTCACTATATATATATATATATATATATATATATATATATATATATATATATATATATATATATACAGTAATAGGGGGACAGACCATCTCACAGACTGTGGGCACAGGGTACCTCCTTTTGCAGACATTTAATCTGGTTAACATTTTTTTTCTGTGTTAAATGTAAAAAAAAAAAAAAAAAGATATGTATCAAATTCACATTTTTTGGGGCCCTTCTTAGATTCTTGCACCTGGGCCTTGTGGTTTCTAGTTACGCCTCTGAGAGGAGAGTAGTGCTTCCTTTACCCTGTCCAAACCCACCCCATTGGGGATGATGGTATATAGACTATTAACGTCTAATGTAACCAATAGATCTTGCTCCTCAATTTCTACCCCCTTGAGGAGTCTAAGTAATTCATTAGAGTCAAGTAGAAAAGCCTTGTTTACTTGGACTACTGGTTGCAACAGAAATTCTACATATTGGGCTATAGGTTGTAATAGCGAGTCTCTAGAGGATACAATGGTGCATCCCAGGGGTTTCACTAATGGTTTGTGAATTTTGGTGATAGTGTATAGAATGGGTATTTTGGGGTATTCTGTTGTCATTTACTTTTTAAGTGATTTTGTCAAGTAGCCCTGATTTAAACCCAAATCTATTAGAATTTCAAGTTTCTTTTTAAATTTTTCTGTGGAGTCAAAGGTAAGTTTCTTGTAGGTGTTAATGTCATTCAATTGTGACATAATGTTGTCACTATAATCTACATAGTCAAGTAGGAAAATAGCACCCCTTTTATCCGCTGGGAGGATGACTATGTTGTTATCATTTTGTAAGCTCTTAATGGCCTCACGTTGGCCCTTTGTCAGGTTGTCTTTGCATTTTTCTTTGGGAAACCTGTCTAGTTCCTGGTTTTGTACCATTCTAATAAATGTTTTTATACTGGCACTAAAGTTTACCAGATCAAATTTACTTTGTTTTCCGAAAATATGGAATCGCTTCAAAGGCATTTTTTCTTGATACTGGAAATATTCCTTAAACTTTAGTTGTCTCTGAAATCTATACATATCTATCATCAACTCAAGTTCCGTCACTCTCTTGTTAGGAACAAAGGAAAGACCCTTGTTCAATACACTCGTTTCCAAATCAGTGAAAGTTTGGGAACTTAAGTTAATGACAATATCATTATCTTCTGTTATTTGCCCCTGCGTGGGGGTCTGTGCATTACCTTTCTGCATCCTGAGAAATGGTCGCCTGTACCCCCTCCCGTTTGGGAACGTGTCTAAACCCCTATGATAGCAGCATATGTTTTGTAATTAAGTATATGCCCTATAGGAAGGTGTATCCTTTAGACAACATTCTTGACATTGATTATGTTGTGTTGTGTGGGAATTTTTTCCATGAAATTAGCTCTTAAATAACCGGTAGTGAATATCAATAACTTCCGGTTTATTTGGGTGTAAACACTAATGAACACAGGATATAATGTAATTTTAGTACTTTTTTTCACAAGAAGTGGTAGGTATTGTTTTGTGTTTGTATACTTTATAAGCACAGTATTTGTGTGTAATAATTGTTCTGAAGAAGGGGAAACATATCCTCGAAATGTCAATAAATTTGACCATATTCATAAATCCTGGTTTGTTGCTGTTTTTTGGGGAATTCTTTTATTTACAAGCAGACCAACTAGGTGGTTGACCCCAGGAGCGGATTCATACTGGGACTTTGCTCTTTTATATATATATTTTTATATATATATAGATATTTTTATATATATATATATATATATATATATATATATATATATATATATATATATATAAATATCTATTTAGAAATGCATAGAATGTGAAGAACATAGTAAAATACATAGTAAAATACTTTATTAAATATGAATATTTCATAAATATGATTTTCCATGTTTTCATCTACTTAACTGCAAAGGGCTCCAATGCACTTAAAGGGACATGAAACAAAAATTTTCTTTCATGATTTAGGTAGAACATACAATTTTAAACAACTTTCCAATGTACTTTTATTATCAAATTTACTTAATTATCTTGGTATCATTTGTTGAAGGAGCAGCAATTTATATGCAGCCACCAATCAGTCGCTAGAACCTAGTTTCTTTGCTGCTCCTGAGCTTACCCAGATAAACCTTTCAGCAAAGGATAACAAGAGAAGGAAGCAAATTAAATAATAGAAGTAAATAGGAAAGTTGTTTAAAATTGCATGTTCTTTCCAAATCATGAAAGAAAAAATGTGGGTTTCATGTCCCTTTAAATTTAAATATATACAGTATATATATATATATATATATATATATATATATATATATATATATATATATATATATATATATATATATATATATAGATAAATAGATAGATATAGATATATGTATACATGTGTATTTTATTTATGTGTAAATATTTGTATATATGTCTGTAAATTTATATATACACATATAAATTCATAAGTACACACATATATATATATATATATATATATATATATATATATATATATATATATATATATATATATATATATATATATATATATATATATATATATATATTAGATATATATTTATAGATACATGCACATATAAATATACATATTCAGACAACTATATGTATGTATCTCAATGTTAAAGTCCTTGCCTGCCTTTTTTTTCCTGAGACCTCATATCTTTAAGCCCTTATAACTATTTTGTGCAGTGTCTTTTTTAATATTCCTTTATTAGATATTGTTATAATGAGTGTAACTGTACTTTTAAATGTGTTTTTGATGTGTTTTGAGATACTTTTTTATTTTGCCAAACAGTTAACCAGAGCTATAAGGACACTCTATCCTGATAAATATATAGGAAAATGAACACTTAATTTAACACATATACAAGACAAAACAAAGTCTAAAAAATGGGGATATCAGGGAAAGTGGGTATATCACAGCCACTTCCATATATTTATATCAATCCTAAAACTAAAAACATAGGCCAGGGTACCAGAGGGTGTGATCGTTTTCAGATTCTTCTATAATGAGTAAAATAGGAAACAGCATAGAACACAATCATGCCGTAGGCTCTCCTGTGCGCTCAAAGGTATCCTCCTACCTGCAAGCTTCATGTGGGTTAACCCAGCCAGCCAATTTCTAAGTTCCCTATTTCTAGTACATACAGAAATGGTTAACATTATTTCTTATCCCTGCCCATTTTAATAAAATAGGCCATCAAGCTAACCATTTGGGCTTCATGATGATAGAGTAAAAAGCAGATTCCGGGGGGCTGACAGAGTAAAATTATGGAGATTGGATTGCTTATATCAAAAGGTTAAAAAAAATTGAGTTTGATTTGAATCCCCTTAAAGAACATGTATATAGATATGTACAACAGTTTGACCTTTTGTATATCTTGTATGTTGTAATAATATTTTTTTACCTGGCTCGGTCCCTTTGTAAAGCATTTCCCCGTATTGTTTTTAATATGCCATGCGTACAGCCTCTTATGATGGGTTAGTAAGAAGTTAAGGAGTAAAGAGGTTTGATATAACTTGATGACTTTTCCTCTTTCAGGTTTCTTGATTAACCTGGATTTTATTGATTGGGGAATAAATGGGTGCTATTTACTTGGTACTGTTAGCTTGACAAAGGGGCAAGAGCTTCAAAATCCTTATTCCCTGTGGTGTTGAAGGCAGTTTTCTCTTTAGTTGTTCATATATATTTGAAAACTTTTTTTGTATTCTATGCTAGAAAGCTTATCTTCACAGTAAATATAGGTACTAATCTACAAACACCTTTGCGACACACAGAAAGAATTTCCTTTTCAAAGACGCTGGGGCCTATTTATCAAGCTCCGTATGGAGCTTGATGCCCTGTGTTTCTGGAGAACCTTCAGGCTTGCAAGAAGCACCAAGTCTAAAGACCGCTGCTCCATAACCTGTCCGTCTGCTCTGAGGCCGCGGACAGCAATCAACCCGATTAGATACGATCGGGTTGATTGACACCTCCTGCTAGCGGCCAATTATCCACAAATCTGTAGGGGGCAGCATTGCACCATCAGTTCACCAGAACTGCTGGTGCAATGCTGAATTCGGAGAGTGTATGCTGTTGGCATTCAGCGATGTCAGGTGGACATGATACGCTACAGCAGATAATGTCCGCCTGGCATCGCTGAATACCAACAGCATATGCTGTCAGCATTGAACATTGCACAAGCAGCTCTGGTGTCAATCACCCTGATCGTACATGATCGGGCGGATTGATGTCCGCAGCCTCAGAGGAGGCGTATGAGTTAAGGAGCAGTGGCCTTAAGACAGCTGCTTCTTAACCCCTGTTTCCAGCAAGCACGGAAACAGGGGTATTTGGCCCCATTCGGGCCATGATAAATCGTCCCCTAGTTCTTTCAACCTCCAGGATTACCCAGCCCTCATGGATATTTACTACCTAAGAAGAGAACTGGTACACTTTTATAACTTACTGATTGGTTGCAACTGTAAATAAGAATGGTACATTAATTAGTTTAGGGCTAGATTACAAGTGGAGCACTAACTATTGCCTGCGCGCAAGCGATATTAGAGCTCCACTGAGTAATACCAGCACACAAGTTGCATTTGCATTGCTAGGAAGCATTGCGGTCATGAGAGCCTGCTTGGTATCACATATACGGTGTAGCATACCAGTTATGCGCGTATATTTCAGCCTTCACCCGGATTTTGTTACCCATAGACTGACATAGAAAACACGTGCAATTTGGTATCCAATATACATCGTAAGGACTTACGCACGCAGAATTCAGAAAATCTACTCCTTTCTCATCTTGCCACAAATTGCAGGCGCAGCAACCCTTGCACTGACTTATAAACCAATGTAACTCTCTGAAGGCTCAACAACATACATATCAGCATCTTGATCTCAAACAGTTAAACCTCTTCCAAGCATTTATTATTCCGGCCCCTGCAAGTGTGTCAAGTGTGTCAAACCAATCACAAACAGCACAACCTCTCAACAGGAAGCCTAAAAAACCCACCAATGCACACCCTCATTAGCCACCATGTTTCCCCTGCTTTCCATAGAGAGGCAGCATCATGGGGCACAAGGGGTGCATCATGGGGCACAAGGGGTGCTGGAAGCCCTACAAGCCCCTGTTGTTCCGTCTATACATGCTGATTCTATAGTTGCTGCTGAGGTCCCTGGTCATGGTGCTGCCCCTGCTGCTGCCCCTACTGCAGCTGGTCATCAAATTACATACTGCAGATTTCCACTGCATGTAAGTGAAACTACTAAATCCCACCCCCCTTCCCTTAACCACCCGAATTACTAAAAATATCTCATTAGTTTAATTCACGTTTAGGTCTCTATGATTTATTGACTATCATTAAGAAGAATGAAAATGGATGTTTATACCTTATGTTCACACCTTCTGTAAATACATTATTATTTAGATATATATACCCATGTGCAGGGATAGGCAAGATGTCCTTCACTAAAGGTCTTTACTTTAGAAAATGTCCGCCACAGCCTTGGCGCGTGCCTATCCCTGCCCATGTGTCAATTTCTATTGGATGTGAGAAACCTTGATTTACATCTTAGAAGTGAATATTACTATATGTACCCTTCATACACAACTATGTGATGTGGTTTATAGAACATGAATATGTCATAAACATGATAATATTACCTTTTTTGGCCCATTTCCACACAGGCCTTATTATATGTTTAAACAATATTAGTGTACTAAAACACCTCTCACATGGATGTGGATGACAATTATATGGTAAATAACAGAGGACAAGATTTATGGTGAACTATAAGAATATTTATTTCTTTTTAGGCTTCTTGGATGAGGGGGCTGAGGTGACTGTAGTGGATTTCCTTGTTCTCCTGGTTTGTGAAGATTCAGATGATTCTGTTGGAGTGCTGGCCACAGATGATA